>NC_089199.1:30595296-30632796 GCF_963930695.1 Labrus bergylta
GATGCATGGAGTGCTGCATGGGTGTTGTAAATTATTTTGGTAATTAGTTCCTCTGGTGCACTTCTGTGCGGGGATCCAACTTAGAAGTTTTTGAAGAAGTCTGAGGCACTCAGAGGGTTCAGCATAAAAAGCCTTTAATTCATCAGGGCTACAGATTCATAAAAACATGTTTCAGCCATACAGGCCTTCATCAGGGCAGGTACAAAATGGCAGCCAAGCTACTTCCTTTAACGGTTTACAGCCAGTCACATGATCAGTAGTAGCCACATGGTTTAGTAAAAAGGTTACACATTTAAACAAAGTTAATCATCAAAATGTAAACATCATACCAAGGCAGATGAGAAGTTAGAAGTGACTAAATATACAAACAAATTACTACAAAAGTGCTGAAAAACAAACAATACACCTAGAACAGTGGTTCTCAATCTATGGTACCACCGGTGGTACGCGGGCTCTCTGTGGTGGTATGCAAGAAATCTCCACAATATAAAAAACAAACCCGTTCAGCATAAAATGACATTTTTTTTGTGTCGTACTCTTATCTTATCTGTCTTGTATCTATTGGGTTGTATTTATATCAAATGTGTTTTCCCCTCTAAATTAATCTAGTTTTTGCAACAAACAACTTTAATCTGCTCAATTTATGTTCGCGCACAGACATAAACAACAACAGGAGTACGCCCCGCGTTTTGAAAAGTTCCACTCGATATTCTGTTATAGTTCAGTCCTGAATCAACAGCAAGCAGCTGTAGGTCTACATTAACAGATATTCTGTTATAGTTCAGTCCTGAATCAACAGCAAGCAGCTGTAGGTCTACATTAACAGATATTCTGTTATAGTTCAGTCCTGAATCAACAGCAAGCAGCTGTAGGTCTACATTAACAGATATTCTGTTGTTTATTGGAGTTCAGCACACAATCGGCAGCAAGCAGCTGTACATTAACATTTTTAAAACGGAGCCAGGAGAAGCTTCAGTTTTGATGCATGTACGGACAGCGGACCTTATCGCTCCCCCTCCCTCTATCTCTCTCTCTGGAGCTCTGAAGCTGATGTGATTCTGCTCTCTTTTGATGTCTTAACACTCCGTAGGAGTCGAGAGGGATTTTTTAAAAAAAGGCAGTTTTGCTATGTTGAACGCAGAGACTTAGGCTATAATAAAGCGGCGCTGTTTGCACGGAGCCTGCAGATCGGCGCCTGCACTCTCACGCGCTCTCTCTCTCTCTCCCCCGCTCTCTCTCTCTCTCTCTCCCCCGCTCTCTCTCTCTCTCCCCCGCTCTCTCTCTCTCCCCCGCTCTCTCTCGCTCTCTCAGGCACGCAGCAATTTTATGAATTAATGAAAAATTAATTGAGAACAGGTTGGAAATATACTTGGGCCCAGGTATCGTGTTTGTGTGGGAAACACTGGAGACTAAATATTTCCAAACAGGTTGTTGGTATAAAGTTGTCATTTTGATTGTTCTGCACTTTTGTGTGTGCCAGTTCTAGCACTAGCCCTTATTAGGCCTACAGTGTGGCTGCCAGCAGTCAATAATAAATAATATTCTTTTTATGAATTAATTTGCCTCTTGCATGAAATGTGTGTAGAAATAGGCCTACAGTGTTTTTTAATGTCTACCATAATGGTGGTTCTTGGAGAGCCAAATATTTTCGGAGGTGGTACGCAGGCTAAAAAGTTTGAGAACCACTGACCTAGAAGAAAGGAGAAAAGTCCAGGGGGCTCATCTATCAACAGTGTGTGAGCACGGATCTGTGCGTAATGAGGAAGAACATTCCCACACAAAGAGTGGAATTTATCAACTTGTTCTTTAACTTAGAAATGTGTGTAAATATAATAGAATAGAATAGAATAGAATTACTTTATTGATCCCAAACTGGGAAATTGTGGCATTATATGAGTAAAAAACACAATGTTAGCAAATCTAAACATAATATAATATTAAATACAAAGTAAATAAGTACTAAAATTATCAAAACTAAGACTGTGAATATATACAACCAGGATTTAACTAAGCATTACTAGTCTTAAATAGGAAGATTAGATATGGAAGATTGAATGTAAATGTGCAAAAACAGAGTTGTAAATGGACAGCATTGACACAAGTTAAAGTGCATGAGTGTAGACATATTATAAGCAGAAACTATACAATATAACGGCGAGTAGTTTGTAAACACGCAGACACGCCGACACAAACACTTGAAGGAATCTTGGTGTTCATGTGTTACTTTTAATGACAGCTGTCCTTTTCTATCAGAAAGGTATCCTTAAATGACTTCCCCCACCAGCTCAGGTGTTCTACCTTAATATATATTCTGCCAGCGGTTCAATAGATAGTACGAACATCAATGGTGACAATGGATCCCCTCGTCTGGTACCTTTTGAGATCTTAAAAATACATTTACATTACTCCATTAACTCTAACTCTGGCATTAGGCTGCTTGTTCATAGCTTTCAACCAGCTTATAAAGTTGGTGTGAAGTCCAAATTTACTTCAGGTTTCAAACAGGTTCTTTGTTAATCTTCATGTCAAACACTTTTTTAATTCCAGCTCATCACAGACCGACTCTTTACAAACTGACAGATGTTTACAGACACTTAAATGTCTGCTGTGTCTGTTTAGCGTCATTTCAATGTCCGTCTTTTCTCCCTTATTAAACTCTGCTAATGTTGAGAAGTTTCACTGAAGTCTGATCCAGTCAGTTAGTGATATTTGATAAGGGGGCGTGTCTGTCCATAAAAAGACTTCCTGGAAGGCTGGTCTCAAGTTTCCTCGATCCTCTGTGCTGAAAATAAGAGACCTGAGACGTCCATCAACATGGCGGCACAGAACGACTTCCGGTTCAAGTGACGAAAAATAAGAGACATGAGGAGTAGCCATTCAGATTGAGAGCAGTTAGACATTCTTCATCAAACTGATTAGAGCAAAGTTAATGTTTGTTATTTTTCTGTTATTTGAAGTCAGAATAAATTCAGTTTAATGATCTCTGAAATATGACGTGAAGTTCTGTTAACTCTGCACCAAACAAAGAAATGTTCTTCAGAGGGACACTTTTTCATTTCCCTGTGAGGACACTTGAGATAAATCACTTGAACCTTTACATCAGTAAACGTTGAATCAGCACTTCCTCTTTCCCCTGAGTGTGTTTAGGTCTTAACATGACCTGTGCTCAGGTGTGTTGGTGGGGCGTTGCTGTCTCAGGGGGCAGAAAGCAGCTGCACCATGGACCAACAAAAACCTGCTCTAAAGTCATGGTGCAGTATTTCCATGCTATTTAAAGGCTCCATTAATAAGATGGTGAGATGCACAGACACAGACAGGTTCACATTGTTCTTCCACAAGGCTCGTAACACACACAGGGACAGATTACACACAGCACACCTGTGAGACACTGCAGTTCATCCAGGTGGAAATAACTCTTTAAGGTGTGTTTAATGTCTGCTGTTATTTCTGTCCCAAAAGGCAGAGAAAATCAGAAACTGCTGCTGCTAGATTTAAACACAGTTTACATGAATCAACAGTAAACACATCACTCAACTGTCTGTGACATGATGATGATGCCTTCAAGGACTCTCAGTAAACACATCACTCAACTGTCTTTGACATGATGATGATGCCTTCAAGGACTCTCAGTAAACACATCACTCAACTGTCTTTGACATGATGATGATGCCTTCAAGGACTCTCAGTAAACACATCACTCAACTGTCTCTAACATGATGATGATGCCTTCAAGGACTCTCAGTAAACACATCACTCAACTGTCTCTGACATGATGATGATGCCTTCAAGGACTCTCAGTAAACACATCACTCAACTATCTCTAACATGATGATGATGCCTTCAAGGACTCTCAGTAAACACATCACTCAACTGTCTCTAACATGATGATGATGCCTTCAAGGACTCTCAGTAAACACATCACTCAACTGTCTCTGACATGATGATGATGCCTTCAAGGACTCTCAGTAAACACATCACTCAACTGTCTGTGACATGATGATGATGCCTTCAAGGCCTCTCAGTAAACACATCACTCAACTGTCTGTGACATGATGATGCCTTCAAGGCCTCTCAGTAAACACATCACTCAACTGTCTCTGACATGATGATGATGCCTTCAAGGCCTCTCAGTAAACACATCACTCAACTGTCTGTGACATGATGATGCCTTCAAGGACTCTCAGTAAACACATCACTCAACTGTCTGTGACATGATGATGCCTTCAAGGACTCTCAGTAAACACATCACTCAACTGTCTCTAACATGATGATGATGCCTTCAAGGACTCTCAGTAAACACATCACTCAACTGTCTCTAACATGATGATGATGCCTTCAAGGACTCTCAGTAAACACATCACTCAACTGTCTCTGACATGATGATGATGCCTTCAAGGACTCTCAGTAAAAACATCACTCAACTGTCTGTGACATGATGATGCCTTCAAGGACTCTCAGTAAACACATCACTCAACTGTCTGTGACATGATGATGCCTTCAAGGACTCTCAGTAAACACATCACTCAACTGTCTCTAACATGATGATGATGCCTTCAAGGACTCTCAGTAAACACATCACTCAACTGTCTCTAACATGATGATGATGCCTTCAAGGACTCTCAGTAAACACATCACTCAACTGTCTCTGACATGATGATGATGCCTTCAAGGACTCTCAGTAAAAACATCACTCAACTGTCTCTAACATGATGATGATGCCTTCAAGGACTCTCAGTAAAAACATCACTCAACTGTCTCTAACATGATGATGATGCCTTCAAGGACTCTCAGTAAACACATCACTCAACTGTCTCTGACATGATGATGATGCCTTCAAGGACTCTCAGTAAACACATCACTCAACTGTCTGTGACATGATGATGCCTTCAAGGACTCTCAGTAAACACATCACTCAACTGTCTCTGACATGATGATGATGCCTTCAAGGACTCTCAGTAAACACATCACTCAACTGTCTGTGACATGATGATGCCTTCAAGGACTCTCAGTAAACACATCACTCAACTGTCTGTGACATGATGATGCCTTCAAGGACTCTCAGTAAACACATCACTCAACTGTCTCTGACATGATGATGCCTTCAAGGACTCTCTGTCTCTTTAAACTTCAAGTCACCAACACGTGACCACGAGAGCTGAAAGGTGGCGTGCTACTTTCCACGCCCACTTCACTTCTGAGCAGGACTGAAGTCCCTGCTGCTCTTCATACTGGATGTTCTGTATCACTGATAATCAGAATAATCATGATAACGATGATATTATATGATCAGAATAATAATAATAATAATAACTTTATTTATATAGCAGCTTTTAAAAACACAGGTTTACAAAGTGCTTTGACAAACAGCAAAAACAAGAACAAACTAAAGCAAACACAGAAGAACATAAACAACAACAAGAACATAACAAATGCAAAATACTAAAAATAATTAAATACAATTCAACAGAAAAGAACCCAAAGTGCACGATACCCAACAGACATATAGAACCAGACCATCATAAGAACCATCACAAGAACCATCATAAGAACCATCATAAGAACCATCACAAGAACCATCACAAGAACCAACACAAGAACCATCACAAGAACCATCACAAGAACCATCACAAGAACCATCATAAGAACCATCACAAGAACCATCACAAGAACCATCACAAGAACCATCACAAGAACCATCATAAGAACCATCACAAGAACCCAGGAAACACCAGAACCATCACAAGAACCATCATAAGAACCATCATAAGAACCATCACAAGAACCATCATAAGAACCCAGGAAACACCAGAACCATCACGAGAACCATCACAAGAACCATCACAAGACCCATCATAAGAACCATCATAAGAACCATCACAAGAACCATCATAAGAACCATCATAAGAACCCAGGAAACACAAGAACCATCATAAGAACCATCACAAGAACCATCATAAGAACCCAGGAAACACCAGAACCATAACGAGAACCATCACAAGAACCATCACAAGACCCATCATAAGAACCATCATAAGAACCATCACAAGAACCATCATAAGAACCATCATAAGAACCCAGGAAACACAAGAACCATCATAAGAACCATCATAAGAACCATCATAAGAACCATCACAAGAACCATCACAAGAACCATCATAAGAACCATCACAAGAACCATCATAAGAACCATCACAAGAACCATCACAAGAACCAACACAAGAACCATCATAAGAACCATCACAAGAACCATCATAAGAACCCAGGCAACACCAGAACCATCACAAGAACCATCATAAGAACCATCACAAGAACCATCACAAGAACCATCATAAGAACCATCACAAGAACCATCACAAGAACCATCATAAGAACCATCATAAGAACCATCACAAGAACCATCACAAG
Source organism: Labrus bergylta (assembly GCF_963930695.1). NCBI lineage: Eukaryota > Metazoa > Chordata > Actinopteri > Labriformes > Labridae > Labrus > Labrus bergylta. The sequence continues at coordinate 30,601,702 of NC_089199.1, forward strand.
AACCAACACAAGAACCATCATAAGAACCATCACAAGAACCATCATAAGAACCATCAAAAGAACCATCATAAGAACCCAGGAAACACAAGAACCATCATAAGAACCATCATAAGAACCATCACAAGAACCCAACAACACGAGCTGAGACCAAGAAGAACGAAAGATTTAAAAAGATTTAAGAAACTAAAAGAGATAAAAGCAAATGAAAAGATAACAGCAATAAGAAGGTAAGAGCAGAAAAAGAAATAGAAACAAGTGGTTAAAGGATAAATAAAAACTATAATATTAATAATAATAAAAAGTATATATAAATATAAAACATAAATAGACAAAGTAAGTAAGATCATTAAGTTAAAACATAAGAGGAGTTAAGATAAGAGCATAAATAAAAGACAGTAAGAAGTAAAAGAAGATAAAAATAGTAAAACCAGTAAGAAAAGACATTAAGAAGACGACATCACATAAAAACAAGTCTGTAAAAGTACGTTTTAAGAAGGGATTTAAAAGAATTGAGGGAGTCTGCGAGTCTTATCTCCTCAGGGAGGTCGTTCCAAAGTCGAGGGGCCCTGACTGAAAAGGCCCGGTCACCTTTAGTTTTAAGTCTCGACTTTGGAACGACCAGGAGGCCCCCACCTGAGGATCTAAGACTGCGGGCTGGCTCATATGGTGTCAGTAGCTCTGTTATATAGCTTGGAGCGAGCCCCGTCTGTGTTTATCATGAATAATATAAAGAATCATCATGAAGTCTCTCTCAGAGTCTAATCTCTCATTTATGTCTTTTTATATCAACAGGTGGTGGTGAGTCTTTAAAGAGAGGATCCTGCTGATCACAGAGCTGGAAGCAGCAGCTGGTGTGTTGGTGAGTCTTTAACTGGGCTGTGTTACTGGGAGACTGACGGACCAATCACAGTGCAGATGACTCTCAGTGCTGCAGTCTGAGCTGCTCTGAGATCAGCTCCACCGTCACACACAGGACCATGACCTCGGACATTTTTCTATTCTCATATTCTGAATTTAAACTGCTTCATGACTCAACGACCGAAGATGAACTCTTTGATTTGGATATAAATGTTTCTGTTGCAGCGCCACCCTGTGGACATGTGTAGTGGTGCAGGTTATTCATTGACTCATATTCACAGATAACAGTAGAAGTTGATTCCAGCTGTGCAAGTTAAAGTGTGAAGTTCTGCTTTTAACCACGAGTCGTTGGTCGTCTGATAATAAATCAGTCGTCTCTTTGTTGGATCAAAACAAAGAGGAGGCTTCACTGAGTTTTTAAAAGAACTACAAACAGGATGTCTGGATCCAGGTGCAGAGTCAGCACCTGAATATTTCATGTAATATGAGATGATATAAAAAGAGCTGAATAACATGCAGACTCAATCATTGATATTCATTCATCATGTCAGGGTAACAACGGACACGTTATCAAACTATCTTTATTTTTAACTTCTGATGTTTATTACACTTTGATGTTTGAACCTTCTATTTTTATTATCTCAGGATTTTAAATAGAAATTAATTCAATCTGTGGAGGGTTTTATTTAAATAATAATTCATGTTTAGGTTCTGTTGCTGCTATCACTGCTTTCTGCCAGCAGGTGTCACTGTTTCCACAGTTTCCTCCCAGACTGATCGATCTGAAGAGATTATTTCTGTGTCAGGAAACACAAAGAAAGATAGATGATGCCAGCTCTTTTATTTGTTCTTATGTTTTTATATTTCATGTTCAAGTTTAATGTCTCTTTTTGTAATCACTGCCCCCTAGTGGACAGGAGTGTGGAGCGATTCAAAGGCAGAAAAAGAATCTTTGACTGGACTTCTGTAATGAAGTGAAGTGTGAAGGAAGTTGAGCTTTCTTTGAGTCTCTCTGTAGTTTGTAACTGAATACTTGGACTCTTCTTCACTTTAGAGGGAACATGTTCTCCACATTTCTTCAACACATTCTCTACGAGTTCCTCGTCTGATCTAATTAACCCCGTGTTTTAAGATGGGCTGGTGTTTCTGCTCTTGGTGTAAAGCCAGACACAGTGATCTTTCTGTCATGTTGTTCATGTGTGTTACTCTTGATAATTCACTCAAATAATGTCTCTATATTCTACAAGTGATTTACTTTTTAAATAACTGACACCATGTCAACACAAAGTTTCACTGCTTCCAATCCGCCTCTTATACGACGGCCATGTTGCATTAAATAACATCAACCACTTCTGTTTATTAAATATCACAGTCTGGATTTTATTAAGGCTGTACATTAATCTTCTTTGAAATTAAACTTCATTTGACTCAAACATGAAGTTGGTGTTATTTTCTGATGTTTATGTTTTTGTCCTCTTGACTCGTTTGTTTTCAGATGTTCATCAGGCTCCAGGTCCCATCGAGGAAAAGTTAATTCCTCATGATTTAATTCATGAAGCCGACCTGAAGTTTTGGATGACACAGTAAATATAGACTTTAGTTCAGTATATAATTCATGTCATTAGTTTAGTTTCATTGTGGAGAAAAAAAATCAGATTGGAGCATATTCCAGACAGACACAGCATGTCCCGGTTACCATAGTAACAGTCCCTGTACAATATGATCTAGTTTTTTGAATAAAGAGAAGTTTTGAACTAAATAAATCCACAGAAAGCGGAACAAAAGGCTGCAGCACCTCCACCGTCGGTAGGATACTTTATAATGTGACACACAGCGGAAGGAAACAGCGCGAGCACCAGATTTGAACGCAGCTACATTTCCTCTCAGACTTTCCTGTTGTCCTAGTTCATCTTTTTTTAAAGTTTAATAAAACCACAACAACGTGTTCAGCTGAGAGTCTGAGAGAGTTTATCAACCAGCGACTAACGGCTGCTGCGGAAGACATTTTTGTAGTTTTTAAAAGAACTATCGTGGAGTACGAGGAAGAGATCGATCGTCAGCGCAGACTGCTGGATATCGTTTGGAAACCTCACATCATCTTACACAGAGCAGGGGAGGAGTTAACTAAATGATTTGAAATGAATATACAGAGATGTTTGATTAGTTTTGTTCCCAGTGGTGTTACTAAAACAGCGGAGTGGTGGGAACATTTAAAAAAAAATGATTTCTAAGCCTAACCATTAAGTCGTGACATTAGCATATTTGTTATTTTCTCCTTTAATAAAACATAAACGCCATCAGTGACCTCAAACTACGACTGAACTATTTGAATCCCTCTAATGTATCTTCTTCATATTCTGTTGTTAATATTTTGAATGGTCTGCTGATGCAAAGTGGAGCCTGAAGAAGTGAGTATACTCTGAATTAGTCCCTAAATGTTTTAAGGGTCCCGTCCTAATCGGCCTCTGTTGTAATCAGTGACATGGAAAACTCCTGCAGATTTAGTTCAGCTAATAAATGAGCCTTTTGTTTTTACACACTGACACTCTTCTGCTGCTCGACTTAAAGGAGTAGAGATTGTTATGAAGTCAACATAAAGCTCAGAAGAGGAGCAGATCTGATCTTTTTAATGTTGACAGACTTCAGACTGAAACACCTACATGCCTTTACGTCTCCTCATTCCTGAGCAGTGTTAGAGGTGATGTGTTACATCTTTGGAGACTTTTATGTTATGTTAACATGTATGGACCGGACCCTGGAATTAGAAGTGCTCACTTTAGTAGGGGTCCAGATAATGGCACAACGTGCTGTAGTTTGGTACCATAGCTTTGGTACGTGTCCCTAAATATTTCACATATTAAGTCGTTCACCTCTAAAATATTTGTACAATAATTGTAAGAGCAGCGGGCTACCTTTTGCTTCTAACTGTTATTTTTGGTTTGTGGTGAACAATGAGAGAAAAAGTGATGAAAAGTTCAAAAACACTCTTTGACAGGCCCTTTAAACATTTCTTCTGCATCATATCTGGATATCTTTACCTGTAATAGTCGGTTTTGGAGTACCTCTGTAAACCTTTCATGACTTTACAATATAAAAGCAGATGTTTTATGAAAGAAGTCTCGCGAGAAAGTGGGAGAACGCAGGTAAGCCTATATTTAAATTAAACAATTTACTTGTAAAACTACAAGTGTTGAGACTCATCTCACAGCTAAATACATCTGTCATGTTTTAATGAATTATTATAAAATCTCGGGTTTCTTTCCAGATGAAAACGTGACAAACCGAAACATGACGTCCTCGTCCACGAGATTTAAACTTCATATTTACAGTCTGAGGTTTGACCGTTAGCTCGAGTCCTCTTTTAAATCTAACTGTTTGTTACTCACCTCATGAAGAGTTGTTTTCATCCTCTCCAGTGAAGAAAATCTCCCTCAGGTGAACCCGGAAGTTGTCCGAAGATAGAAACGTATTAATTATTCGGTCTACTTTCAGGTGAGCATCAATCAGCAGCAGTAACGTCCCGCCAGGATAAAGTGGCAGGAAGTGACGTCGGAGAAATATGATAGGTTTTGTAAAAATAGATGGACCTTATGAAATTAAATTAAAAAAACGCAAAATTCATTTCTCTTTACTACGGAGCCCCTGAAGTCCAAAAAAGTAAAAAAATAATAATAAATAAAAACTTGTGCGCACAATATATACATTTTCTTTTTTTCTTTTACTTTTTAGGACTTCAGGGGCTCCTTACTTTCCCGTTTAAATATATAATTACAAATAAAATGAAGTAATTTCTATTTAAAATAGTACATAAATACAATCCCGTGACAACTAATACTAAATGTGTGTTTGTAAACATTTCCTTCCTGTTTTCAAAAGATGAACCTTTTAAAACTAAAAACTATTGAACACCTTCTTTTGCAGTTTTCATGACACTGCTTTTTTTGTTTGATTTAGAAAAATACCTTTAAGGAAACTTGGAAAAAATATAAATCCAACAAGAATTGACTTTTTAATTAATTTTCAAGTCCAATTTATCAGCAAATAAATATTAATTAATCTGTTTTTTTATGTGGGCAAAATATTAAATTCATAAAACTAAATGGCTGAACAAATAACCCTCCTTTTATAGTTTAAAACTACAGATGTGAAAAACCCTGAACAGTAAAAGTGGTTTAGTTAATTGATTGATGGATGTTTGTGTTGTACAGTTATAATTATGTTCAATGTTTATAGTTGTCCTTATTGTTGATAAAAAGACGTGTAGATGTCTACAACATATTGAACATGTCTGTCCATGCATTTGATGTTCATGACTCTGTAATGGTAATTTCATCCAATAAAAAATAAGTAAAGAAAAGTTGGATTTATCCTTGACTTATTTAGCCTTATTAGTGTTTTTGCTTTTATTATCTTTATCTTTAATGTTATAACTTTTGTACATTGAGAGCACAGTTACCAAAGACAAATTCCTTGTGGTGTGTGTCTCAGCATACATGACCAATAAAGCTGATTCTGATTCTGATCTTTGCAATGAAAATGAAATGTTGCTTTAAAAACGAGACAAAAGCTCAGAGATGAACAGAAGCACCAGGCGTCAGGAGGTAGAGAAAAGGAGATAGCTTTACTATAAAGAAGGCGTCGCTAGCAGAAGTTGCAACATCTCATCATACACGCATACATGGTGAATATATTTATGCCATTTTCTGTTGAGTATGTACCTTACAAAAGCTGTTATTTTTGCGTGTCGAAGCGAGACTTTGACGAGCTGCTCTGATACACATGGTAAAAACAAGAAGATGCTAACATGAGAAGTCATACAAAAAGCCAAACAGCATGTGATCAATCATTTTTTAAAAATCCAGTCGCAAATCTCGTATGTGCACCGGTCAAATTCTAAGACATTGCAGCATTTTGAAAATGAGACACACGAGAAGCTGACAGTTTCTTTTTCTTTTCCTCCATGAAAGGTGAGCTGAGGTGACGCAGACAGTAAAAAGAGACGCTCAGCTCCGTGTGCACCTTCAATTTATCGTGCACAAAACAAAAAGGACAAGAAAAAAAAAAAGCACTGAGTTTCAGCAAGTATGCATAATTCTCTTTTCTTTGTAATATAGCCAGTTTACAATATCCCCCCCCTGCTGTGATCCACTTGAAGGGGAAAGAGAAAGGCCATGTGGGAAGAGCAGGGTGCAGGTTTCCAGACCAAATCCAGGAGAAAAAAAAACTTCCAGTGAGTTCTGTGAGAAAGTTCAGACTTTTGCTCCCAATCCAGTTTTTGATTTTTTTTTTCTTCCTGTTTTCTTCTATGTCAGCACCGTTTTTCTGTTTTTTTTTGTTGAGGTTTCTGTGCTAGGTGCAAGAGTGAACATACTGAGAAACAAATGACGACAGAGAAACAAAACAGCCAGCTGATTCAAACTCAGGATATTGCTTTGAGTTTCTGCAGAAGGAGAGAAGGGGAACGCAGGATTTTAGACGAGGGGATTAGAGGGCAGAGAGGATGGGAAATTGGAGAATAATCTGTGAATCAGATTTTATTTGAATGCATTTTCTGGATGTGCGTATATGCTACCTCCCATGTCAGGGGCCTTCTTCAGGTTTTGCAGAGTCAGCACTATTTCAAGTGTTCCTGCAAATTGAGACAAAAACTGCAGCTGACCTTTGTCCAAATATGGTCATAGGAAGGAGGCTCACTTACATGTGACCCTTCTGAACTTTGAAGTTCCTGTGTGAAACTTTAAACAGGATTTAAATAAGAGATGAATATATTTGCACTGCCTCTTTCAGAGTTAAATGGATGGTGAAGCAGGAAGTGGATATCTGTGTGACTGACGAGATGCTATCGCAGCAACGCGTCAAGCAAGATAAAGATGTAACAAGCCTGTCAAAAATATAAATATGGTCACATGACCTCTAAGAAAGTGAAGGCAACTGACTAACCAAAAGTCAGGTTGATGTCAGCTTCTTAAATTTAGTCTAAAATGATGTCACGTCCACCTTTATTCCCCTGAAATGGGAGGAGCTATACTCCAGCATCGCAGGCCTGTTAGCTGAAAGGCATTATGGGAAGAGTTATGGGAGTGTATGCGGTGGTCTCAGAAAGATGTAGACACTTGAAAGGGGGGGGGGGGGGTTTGTTCAAATATCTCAGAAAACGCTCGATTCTTCGGCCTATACTATAGCAGCTTGAGTTCGACGTAGCTACAACTGCAGGAGCACTTACATCTTATTTACATCATAGACAATCTAACGTATTCCTCTCTCACAATATAGAATCCAAACCATCATCAAACGAGGGAGCGATCGACTCGCCACAGTCAGAACCAGATTCAACAAAAGTCAAAGAGAAAAGGGGCGACACGGAGTGAGGGGGTGATTCTTGTTTCTTCTTCAGAGTGCAAATGTTAGTCAAAGCTAGCTGACGGACTGAACCGTCCAGACAGAATTGTCACTTTTTTATTTCCTTTCATTTCCGGATAAAGCATTTTTTATTTTTTTTACTCTGGGGGAATCGACCTTTAAATATTTACAAGGATAAGAGATTTTGTTTCAGGACTTACACGTACAGAACATGAGTCAAATAAATAACAAGTACAGATATGAAGTTCCTGTGTGCTGGAGGAGTTATGTTACATAAATCTGAATAACACAGATGAGCGTTAATACATCATGAGTAGGAGGAGAGCAGCACGATACACAGATCATCTTTCACTGGACGCTGACATGTTGTTGTTGTTTTGTTTACAGAAAACATGTGGGACATACTGAAGAGTTGAACGCTTCTCATGACGACACATCTTTGATTTTGGCTGTTTGACGATGATCAAAAATGTGTTCATAACAATAATTAAATTAAAGACTAATATATTAATACTACTGTCATAAATAGAAATATAAAATAAATATGTAAAATACAATGTGAGCTGCAGCTGCTGACCGCAGTAAAGATCTATGTTGATTCAGGGTTTCATAGTGCCGTTAGGTAACAGTTTGAGTTCGAGCACTCGGTGAACGTTAAGTATCAAACTGAATAAAGACGTTCAAGCATCATCACCGACAGTCCATCAGTCTGCTAAACAGAGCGACGTCATGACAACATGTGACTTCTACCATCTTGTTCTGGTACTCAAACTGATTTCTTCTTTTTCTTTCTCTGCTAAAGAAACGAAAAGGTAAGCTGACACGCTTTTTTTTTTTCTCCAAAGGTGGCTGTGAATTCAATGTTTATATTTTCATGCTGTGAATCTTTTCTCAAACTTTAATTCAAGGTTTCTATGTGGTCTTTTATTTATTTTTTAAATTGATTGAATTCATTAAAACTACAGGGGAAGGAAAGAGGAGGTCTTTGTGCTGAGGTGTGTTCAGACTAAAGAGTTCAGGAGCGTTAGACGTGGTTCCCATTGCATATGAACTAAAATACTGTAAAGGCTTGAAAATCATGATTTGGGGCGCCAGGGGCCTAGCGGTTAGGACGCACCCCATGTGTGGACACTGTAGTGTGCAACCCCGGGTTCAAGTCCAACCTTTGGTACCTTTACCTCATGTCATTCACTTCTCTTTCTCCCTGATTCTCTTCTCTACTCACTGTCCTCTGAAGAACAGGAACAGAAAGAACTCTCAGTAGAAGTTGATGTTATTAGCTCCCTGAACTAACAAAAGTCATCACTTTTTCAGTTCCAGGAAATAACAAGAAGGGGAAGTGTTCTGTGAGTCAGAGATTAGACTCCATTCTGAGTGGACAGAGCAGAAGGACAAAGACGTGTGAGACAGGGTGAGTTTAATTCAACATTATTCTGACTTTACTGTTTAAACCTCTGGTTCATCAGTTAATGAAGCAGGTTCATGCTGAGTAATACTTTAAAACTGATCACATACAGAGCAGGATCAGCTCTGTGAATGTGGACTACTTCCTCTTTTCAAAATACATTTTGTGTACACACACACACACACACACACACACACACACACACACACACACACTGTACTGACTGAAACACGATGGTTAGTGGATGTTAAAACAGTCAGCTGAGTTAAATTAAGTTGGATATAAAAGCCGTTTGTAAACTGACAGCAGATATAAAAAGCACAAACATTTTGGCGACACCTAAATGTTAAATAATATATTTTCTACTTCCTCAATTTTGGAGACATGAGAGGGAGAAGTAGGGGCGGGCTTTAGAGACACAGAGCTCCCGAGCGACTCCGTCCTGTTGGTTGAGTCAGTACGTATCACTGACATGAGAGGAGAGGGAGGGCGGGCTTTGAGAGACTCTCATGGTCTGGAGAGAGAGAGACACGAGACGGGAGAGAGGAGAGAACAACTGAAGTTGAGAAATGAACGACTCTTTTCAGTAAGTGATTCAGTTCAGTTCGTTCACCCAGATGATTCGTTTTGAACGAATCGTTCATCACCGACACATCACTAAGAGACATGCCCAGAAAAGTCTGAAGTCAACTAAGCAGACTACTTTATTTTCTGATGCTTCTTACGGACTTTTATTAATGTGTGTGTCTGTGAGACACAACCACACACACCCAGACCTCCACTGGTGAGGGTGTGTGTGTGTGTGTGTGTGTGTGTGTGTGTGTGTGTGTGTGTGTGTGTGTGTGACACAGAGAGCAGAGGAGAATTGTAAACGACCATGTAGAGACAGAAATGACATGCCGTCGTGTAAATAAGATAAATAACATGAGGCTGTTAAGTTTGTTGAATAAAGGGACGAGGTATATGTATCCTCATGACTTCTGTTGTGATCTGGAGCTAAAGAAAATAAAATCAACTTGACCATCAAGGGGGGCGGGGGGTGCTGTTGGGGGGCCGCCCCCCTAATATAATGGTAGGCACTCTCACACACACACACACACACACACACACACACACACACACTCTCACACATCAAGCTATCTGATATGTTTTGGGACTTTGTCCTCGGCTGATCTTTAATCCTAACTCTTGAGTTTCTCTCGTATTGTTTCCTGTTTGTCAGGACTCCTGCGGTCTGAGCTCAAAGTCAGCGTTAATGGTTTTCTCTCACGTTAAATGAAGTCCAGAGAATGACTCACTTTTAAATTTAATAGGAAATATTTTCTCCACCTCTTCAAGCAGTCACAACAAAATACTGCAACCTAGTAAAATGTTGTGACTGAATGAGGTCTGTTTTATGAGAAGGTTTTAACCCTACAGGCATGAAGGACTTTGTTTTATACCACGGTTGGTGATGAACTTTTTCACCTACGTGCCCCTGTGACTGGTGGATTCTAAAATCTACCAGTCTTACACTTTTTAGGCAGTAGGGAGGATCATCCCTTCACCAACCCTGGGAACAAAACTTGCTGCATACTGCTGAATGATGTCAATCAATAAATGGTGTGAATCAGAGGGAAGTGAGGATACCCTATGCAGACTGAAAAATAAGTGGGTATACCTATACACCTGACCTGCGTATACCCTCAACTACACCACTGGAAATGAACTTGCCAAACGGATAATCTACCTGCATTTGGTGCTTGGCGGGTACCAGTCTTACATTTCTTACCTGCCACTTTATTTTAACTGGCAGCACAATGTAATGACGTGTAACATAATAATCAAGGCTTATAGTATTCAAGAAATAGACCATCAACTATTAAATAAAATACTGACATGCTGTTTGTCTCACTCAGAAACAGAAAAAAGTTTGTTTTAGTTTATTATTTTTGGGCTATGTCCTCAAAGTAGAGGTGGGCGATATGGGAAAAACATCACAATTTTTTTTATACTGATCTTTAGACTAATTTGTAAGTTACTGACCAGTTCAACCAAACTTATTTCCCTGTATAATGTTTTTAAATGCACAATAACTGAGCAGACAAGTTTAATCTATTTGAAAAAACATCTTTGTAGGAGGTCTGGAGGTCTCTCACCCAGAACATCTTTAGCAACAGAAATGTCTTTCCCTCAATTTGATCAATATTTATGAACAATTTGAAGGTTTTCCTCACCACTTTGAAATGATGATTTAGTTATGGGTCCTCTTTTTATGTTCATCAGGAACATTTTCATGCAGTGATGCATTCATTTAAAAACATGTAGACTTGAAGTTGTTGAAGTTTCTGTTCTGTTTTAGCCCTGCAGAGTTCCTCCAGCTGGAGCTTCATACAGGCTCTGCAGACTTTGTTGTTTTTTATGACATCATTGGACTAACTTTAGTTTAGTTTATATATAATCAAACATAATACAGAATGTGTTCATTCTGTGACACATGATCAAAGTAAGTTTTACTGACTGAAGAGTTTAATTCATAGAGGGGGCGGGACATTGTTGATTGACAGACAGACAGTCACCATGGTTACTCACTCTCACCTGCCTGCTGCTTTGTAACGTCGTTTAGTGTAATCCCTATAAATTCAGTTATCACAACAGGTGAGCTTCAGGTGGAGAAGCTTGATAAGTAACTTTTAAAAACTGAGGGAGAGCAGAAAACACCGACAGCAACATTTGAAACACCGGGGTTATATCTCCCCTCACTGTCTGTCTGAGCTCCTCTCTGTCTGACTCTCTGCAGACTGTTAACGTCTCTCCGGCTCCTTAAACGGTTTCGCTCTCCGAGATGTAAACTTAACTGTGCACACTATGCAGAGAAGTTAACTGTTGCTCACGCCGTGTCGGTTTGGAAAAATATCAGTGGAAATATGATATGGAGAGGTTTTTGCGGACTTTACTTTAAGTTTCGTTTTCACCGCTGCGGAGCAAAAGAGGGGGAGGGGGAGACGCGTCTGTGTCGCAGCATAAACTGCAGCATGAGAGAATAAACACATAACCCCGGTTATACGATCTCCCTGCTTTGGCAGATCGTCAGCACGTTAAAATCCTTCACGATCTAAGATCGTTATATCGCCCACCACTAGCTGGTAGCTGATGAAGCTGAAATGAAACCTGGACTGAGAGGTAAGATAATGGATATATTGTTTTAAAAGAATATGAGCTTATATGAGGAGAGTCATCACAGTCATAAAGGTTTCTGCTGGAAACATTGCTTATTTTTATGCAACTATATTTTTTAAAACTATACTATGTAAGACTACATGATTTTATAACTAAACACAATATACTGTATGATCAACAGTATGGATTTAGAAACAACAGGACCACCTCAATGGCACTCATAGAATTTGTAGAAGAGCTCACAACAGCCATCGAAAACAAATATTATGCCGTAGGAGTTTTCCTGGATCTTTAAAAAGCATTTGACACAGTTGACCATAACTTATTACAAATAAAACTACAGAAATATGGAATCAGAGGAGTTGCACTCACTTGGCTCATCAGTTACTTAGACAACAGATATCAATATGTTCAAATCAATCATGCTCAATCACAACAGAAGAAGTTAAAGTGTGGAGTTCCCCAAGGTTCAGTGTCGGGGCCATTATTATTTCTTCTGTACATCAATAACATATGTGAAGCCTCCTGTATTTTAAAAACTATTTTATTTGCAGATGACACAAATTTACTATTCTGTGGGGACAATCTGGAAAAACTTTTGGATACAGTGGGAAATTAATTAAAGAAACTGAAGAGTTGGTTTGACTCAAATAAACTAACATTGAACTTAAGTAAAACCAAATTTATAATCTTTGGGAACCGATCAACTGACTTGACCAAGAAACTTATGATTAATGATGTGGAAATTGAAAGAGTGGCTGAAATAAAATTTCTTGGAGTTATTGTAGACAATAAATTATCCTGGAAATCACACATACAATACATTAAGGCAAAAATATCGAAATCTATTGCAATTTTATTCAAAGTGAAAGGGCTGTTAAATCAACAGTCACTTTACATGTTGTACTGCTCCCTAATACTCCCATATATTAGTTAATGTGTGGAAGTAACTACAAAACAAATACAGAACCAGTGTTCATTCTCCAGAAAAGAGCCATAAGAATTATAACTAACTCCAACTACAGAGAACCAACCAACCCACTCTTCATCAAACTGAAAACACTGAAACTTAAGGACTTGGTCAACTTTAAAACCACTCAAATCATGTACAAAGTTAAAAATGATCAGATACTGAACAGTATCCAAAAGTTTTTTCAGCAGAGGGACAGTAAACACAATCTCAGAGGAATATTTATGTTAAAAAAACCAGCAGTAAGGACCAACATGAAACTACACTGTATTACAACGAAGGGTGTTGATTTATGGAACAGCTGCAGTGATGAAATTAAAACATGTAAAACATTAGGACAGTTTAAACACATTTTCAAGAATAACATATTTAACAAATATAAAATTGAGCAGTCAATGGGAAAAATTTAATCAATATCAGTTGTAAGGTCTGTACCGTCTACCAATTGATGTGTGTAATACATTATATCCAGTAGCGGAGCGAGTGTGGGGGCAGAAGGTGCGGCCGCCCCAGGCCCACTGTTGTCTTAAGGGGCCCACTTTGAGCCAAATTTAACATACATTTTGTTATTTAGTTGAATTTTCAAATAAAGTTAGTTTGACTAGGTCTGAATCTCTCTTTTCTTTTGCCGCAATCAAGACACACAATGTATTTTGTAGAGCAGAGAGGGGCCCCCCTCCACTGCCAAGGGGGTTCTCAACTTCGGCAGCAAACAGCACCAGCGGGGTGCTGTGGCCTGTTTGTAATGTCATTGATTCCACCTCTTGGCACCCCCTTTGCTGGGCCCCCGCTGCTGTCTGGAGTTTTAAAAACCTTGTCGTCTGTCTGCTTTATTTCTGTTTACCTCGCAGTTTTTCGTAATATTAAAAGTGTAAAAAACTAAATAAAAAATGTTTTCTCATTGACAACTCAACCCTCAACAACTCAACCTGGTCCTGACCATTGCTGTCACTCTGTTTACAAAGTTTGTTGTCGTGCGTGGGTTGATAATGTGTGGTTTTATTGTATTGTCTGTTTGGCTGGATGAGCGTCCAACTTCACTGAATGTCAATCTGTAGTTGCCTTCTATCATTGATTTCCCGTCCGGTTAATTAACTCTGCTTTACTTGTTTAAACGGTGGAATATGTGCACAGACATATCAGCACTTGTTCTGCTTAAACATCAGCAGGTCACTCACTGATAAGTCCCTGTCACTGTAATAGCACCCTTTGTAATCTGCAGCGGCATTTCTCTTCGTCCCGCCCCGTCTTGTATCTCCATACAGCCGATATTATGCCATAAATTCTATACTATATTACTATATAGGCTACAGCATATGCTATATAGCCTATAGACAGTTTAAGGGCCCACTATTGGTCCCCGCCCCCTCTGCAATGAGCCATAGGCTCCGCGCCTGATTATATCTGTTGCTTTTGTTACTTCATTATCTGTATTATTCAACTTTATTTTTGAAAGCTTAGTCTTGGATTAATTTATTAAGCTAAAAAGATAAAAAGGGTAGGACTGGATATGTTATTTAACTTCATCCTACACCCTTTTCGAACATGGACTGGTTAAGGAAAAAAAATCGAGCCACTGCAGAAAGTATGCTTTGATTGCTGTTTGCTTTGTTTGTAATGTATATATATATATTTTTTTAAAACATGTTCGAAAAAAAATAAAATAATAATGTTTGACATTTTATTGATGTTGCTTATGTTCTTTTTAAAATCAGAATTCATGTTGTGAATGGTCTGAACCACTGGGCTTTATACTAGCAGAATTTATATAAAAATAATAATTGTATCCAACCTTTTCCAATTTGTTCATTACTTGTGAATAACATTCGGTTCCAACTGAAAAAGGCTCTGAGACCCACTTTTGGGTCCCGACCCATCTGTTTAGAAACACCACATTTTCCCAAAAGATGCAGAGGGCCCCCAAATGACTAAATCTGCCACTGGTTATACATGTGGGGCTGATGTTCCCTACACAAACCAAACTGTCACTGGGATTTAGTGAGCATTATTGTTGCCATAGTAACAAAGGGATCAAACCCAAAAACAAAGCAGCATAGGGGCTAACAGTCTGAAAACCACAACTATTGCTGAAGATGATCCCAGCTCACTTTGTTTAGTTTGCTAAACCTAGTTAGCTTGGATTAATGCTTTTTACTTTGAACCCAGCAGAGGGAGACGATCACCAAGAAACCTGAACTAACAAAAGTCATCACTGTTTCAGTTCCAGGAAATAACAAGAAGGGGAGGAGAAACTCTGAGCTGATACGGGTTTCCAGGAAACCAAAGTGAAAGTGTTCTGTGAGTCAGAGATTAGACGCCATTTTGAGTGGACAGAGCAGAAGGACAAAGACGTGTGAGACAGGGTGAGTTTAATTCAACATTATTCTGACTTTACTGTTTAAACCTCTGGTTCATCAGTTAATGAAGCAGGTTCATGCTGAGTAATACTTTAAAACTGATCACATACAGAGCAGGATCAGCTCTGTGAATGTGGACTACTTCCTCTTTTCAAAATACATTTTGTGTACACACACACACACACACACACACACACACACACACACACACACACACACACACACACACACACACACACACACACACACACACACACACACACAACACACACACACACACACAAACACTCCAGTGTTTCCTCTAGGTTTAGAGCTCTGGGGGGGTCCTGCGAGTTGTTCCTGCAACTCCCGTTTCTGAGCTCCCCTGAATGCAGCATACTAACAGCGCGTTCCCTGAGTAACAGCAGAGAGAGAGACATGCCCAGAAAAGTGTGTGTGTGTGTGTGTGTGTGTGTGTGTGTGTGTGTGTGTGTGTGTGTGTGTGTGTGTGTGTGTGTGTGTGTGTGTGTGTGTGTGTGTGTGTGTGTGTGAAGTGACATTGATCAGCGTGGCGCTGTTCTCAAAGTTGAACGTCTTTCGACTGATAGCGTTTGAGTGCAGTGACTAAAAACAGCTGACACCGAGGGCGTTTTAGCGCCCAGGAAGCTGAACTACATTAGTTTTGTATTTCAGCTGGATGTCAGCGTGGTACTGTAATCTCTGTTCACTTTAAATCTAAGCCTGCTGTACGGGTTGTGCCTGTTAGTATTTATTTTCACATAATCATTCACTTGAATCATTTTGTGGATATATCATTTTAAATCTGTCGACCATCTAAGGGTCATTGGTTTAGGTCTGTGTGGATGTAACAGTTTGTGTAAGACTCTCATAGCAGCAGATCTATTTTTGGAGAGGAGCCGAGTGTATGTTGTGAGCTTAAATGACTTCAATGTAGATATCTGACAGTTTCAAGTGAAGGTAATGTCACCTCTCTAGCCTTTTAGAAGTCTTCCCAAATGGTAAAAGAATTTGTAGGCTGTACCAGCTAACAGAATATAACAGGACCGTTAACATGAAAAGTTTGTCAGCCATTTGTGTTCTGTTGCTGTTGTCTGACCTCGGCCCAATAAATTCTAAGATAAGCCACTGTCTGTTTCACCATTTCATCATTGGACATTTCCAGCAGAAACATCATGGCGTCATGATGTTCTTACATGCTTTTATATTTTGATATCTTTTTCTCTATATGGGTAATGTGCAATATATGTTGTGTTTTATACATGGGTCTGTACTTTTCTGTTGACATGTCGATGTGTTTTTCTATTGTTTTTATGGATTCTACTGTGAGGCCGCTGAATGTGTGCAGCACTTTGAGCCCAAGACAAATGTCTGAAGTTATAGTATTTACAGCTGCTCCTTTGAGCCCAAATCAACGCCACAGCGCTCTTCTTTTCATCATGTTGGACTTGAGACAGCGAGGCGTCAGTTTAAACACACCTGAAGCTGGTTGACCCGCTGTTAAAGAGATGCTAGTCTGTGCTCTGTTAATCATGTTACACCAAGCAAAGCCATTCCAGCATATAGAGCACCATTGTGACCCTCGCTCTGCCACTGTGGTCGGTAGGTTGAGCAAATTCACCCGCCACTGCAAAAAGACACCCGTATGTGACGAGTGCTGATTTCCAACCCTGTTTTATACACTTCTAGTTGTACAAATGTCCTAAAGGTCATGGTTGCAGTTAAATACTAACATGTTAGTTTAATGTTTAAAGTTTAAGACTCAATGTCTTGTTATTGGCATTATTCAGGGCAGATCAGACGGACAAATCATGTTAGGATCAAAACAAACTGCACTGAGGTGCTGCATCAGGTACTTAGACAGACAGGAAGGAAGAGAAAATCAAATGAAGGATCACATCAGGTAATGAGATGTGGACACTTGACCATCTCCGTCTTTCACATTTTTCCTGCTTGTGTCTCACCTGTTTGTTATTTTGTCCTCAGGTTGTTTTACCTGCATGAACGTCTTTTATTGTCCTCTGATCAATCTGGAGATCACAAGATGAGTGATCGAGGAGACAAAGAGGAGGACAGAGCAGAGTCTCCTCTGTCCAGCTGTCTCTCTATGAAGAGTGACCGGTCTAAAGGTGAACCTCCTGACTTCAGTAATGAACCAGGACCCTCAGATCAGAAGATGAGTGATCGAGGAGACAAAGAGGAGGACAGAGCAGAGTCTCCTCTGTCCAGCTGTCTCTCTATGAAGAGTGACTGGTCTAAAGATCTTCCTCTAGTCTTCAGTAATGAACCAGGACCCTCAGATCCACAGTAAGAGAACTTTTTTTAATCACCAAACTGTCAAACCAAAAAAAAGAGTCCTGAACACCATAATGTGTTGATTTTCTTGTTTTTAATCATCAACCTGCACACAGTGATCATACAGAGAAAGTCACTGAACTCATAACAACATACTAAGGATTATATATATGTATTATATGTTTATAGATAAGATAATATGACTTCAGTATTGACTCTTTGGTTGTGTATCTAGTCGTCTTCTCTGTGATTCTGCAGGAAGAAGTCTTTTAAACTGATCCTGAAGTTTAGTGAGATCTGCTGTGATCGTTTTCTTTCAATCATTTTTTCTGTTGTGTCCACTCTTTGTTTGTCTTTTTTAATGTTTTCTAACATGACTACACAATGAGATCTTTTTTTTTTACTGAAGTACCGTAAAATCCGGTGTAAGATGCACTTTTAATACCTGTTTTTATTTCATCTTAAAAGTTGGCTGGGTCTTACTAATATACCAGTATAAAATGTTGACACATGAGCCATCATTACCGCGGGTGCAGAAGTCACCATCACTGGGTGCGGCCGGACGTGATTAAAAAACGATCCCCATTCATTGGGCCTGATTTACTAAAGGTTTGTGTGTCTTAAAACGTGTGCAAACTTGATACCACCCGCAAGAAATGTGTTAACTGATCTACTAACGGAGCGCAGTGAGGACTGCGTCTTTCATATGAACAAAACAACACGCATTGTCCATTTAGTACGTTTGACTTAATGAATATTCAATATGGGGCGTTTCTGCCCTAGAAAGGAGAAAATGCAAACAAGTTAAGTTAGTACACGCATTGTGATTTACCAAGCCTGACAAAAACTGAGGTGATTGTGACGGTGTCTGAATTTAACACCTTTGAAAAGAAGGTGCTAACCCAGGAGACCAGTGTTACACACAACAGACTGCTGTTATTGAAGTTAGGAGGAGACATAGGCACAACAAAAGAAGACATACAGATCACGTTATTCCCCACACATGTTAATAAGTTTGGAATGACAGCAGGAAACACCATGATTAAACTATATTGTTGCCTATTTAAACAAAACTGAACATTCACAGCCTCTGCTTTCTAAAGAATCTCAACACTGACGTTTATTTCTTCCTATTTCCCTCTTCTCACCAACATTTTATTTTAAACTTGGGATTTCCTTTTTCTCGGGTTGTGCGTCTCTCCCCCAGCTCGTGTCCTCTGGTGCGCTCCTCTCCATAGTGCGCTCGTCTCCTCCCTCTAAAGCCCGCTGCTGCTACGCTTGACTGGGGGGACCTCACCACTGCTTGTACCCCCGTCTTAGATAACTCTTAGGAAGAGCGTTTATGTCCGATCAGACACAGCGCTGGCCAGCTGTCTGGTGCTCAACAATGTGCCGAGTGTCACGCCTGAGCGCCACAGAGGACACAGCTCACACCTCCTGCACAATGTATGACAATTCATCTTCAAAAGATGAAGAAAACAGAGGCCCTGTTTAATGCAGAGGTTTTCTTATGAGCCAAATTTTCTTTTTGTAATATTCAGTTTTATCTGCTATAACTCAAAAATACTGTACGTTCATTTACCTCTTCCACTGATACCTATTTTGCGCTTGCCGTCATTCTGCTTTCCGTCCAAACTCTCCATGACGTAAACCAGTAGAACACACAAAAACCCAACTTAAATAGTACCGCCTCCACAAGGTTTACACCTGCTGTCATTCACGCAAATTTTCTTAGTTGATCCCCCAAAAAACACACACTCACCAAACGTGCAATTTTTTGGAGTGAACACACAGTTTAGTACTCTTTACTTGGGACTTTAGTAAATCAGGCCCTCAGTGTATTAAGAGCTGATTGCACGCTGTTCTGGGAAAGACAGCGACACAGACCAGTCTGGCTGCGCTACGTTTTCAAAACTTTTCCCTCAAGAGGTCAAAATAATGAATTTACAGAAAACTGTAGGATATTGTTCCATAAATAAACCTTGTTGAACGCTCTTTTGATTGAAAGAGTCCTTTATTAAAGTTAAAGAGAAACAAGTGGAGTCGGGCAGAGAGCTCGCAAGCTAGGAGTCTCTGCTTCACAACTTTCCCTGCAGGCTGAGAGCTCGACTACCGTACTGTAGCTGGTAGGAGAGCAGACTCCACAAAGAGAAAACAGACTAAAAGGGTGACAGAGCTGAACAGTAACTGCAGGTTTTGGACTTGAACACAATAAAAACTGTCACGCAGGAAGACAGTGTAAACTTTATTTTCTCTCTGAGAGACCTTCAAAAACACAGCGCGTCTTACACCGGTGCAACTTATATTTCAGATTTTACGGTACTTCTTTTTTTAACTCATGACACAGCTCCTGCACATGCTCAGTGTGCAGGTCGTGACACAGCTCCTGCACATGCTCAGTGTGCAGGTCGTGACACAGCTCCTGCACATGCTCAGTGTGCAGGTCGTGACACAGTTCCTGCACATGCTCAGTGTGCAGGTCGTGACACAGCTCCTGCACATGCTCAGTGTGCAGGTCGTGACACAGCTCCTGCACATGCTCAGTGTGCAGGTCGTGACACAGTTCCTGCACATGCTCAGTGTGCAGGTCGTGACACAGCTCCTGCACATGCTCAGTGTGCAGGTCGTGACACAGCTCCTGCACATGCTCAGTGTGCAGCTCTCTATAAAGCTGATTAATAACTTTTCAAAGGTCTCAGGTCTCAACCTAAATATTAAACACTTTGAACTTATGGCTGTTAAAGATTGTAATGTTCCCCATATTTGTAATAATCCAGTGAATCACCAGGTCACATACCTGGGAGTAGTTATCACCAAGGAGCAAAATATAAGGTGCACCTTAAATTTGAATCCCATCGTTGATAAAACTCTTGTTTACAAAGAGATTTATCTCTGAGACGAAGGACCTTTCTCTCAAAAGCTGAGGGCATTTCCAGACTCACTAATCCGGCTCTATCTTTGGATGTTGACTAAAATGTAACCAAAAGATTTGATTATACATTGTTTAACTTTCTGTGGAAAAACAAAATACATTATGTTAAAAAGAACGTGACAATAAACACGAGTCAATGTGGGGGCTTGAACTTTTTAGACTTCACAGCTCTTAACATTCAAAGTGAACAGGCTGAGACATTTTAAATAACCAAACATCTCTATGGAATATGATTCCTAATGATGTGGATTTCCTTGTTGTTGGTATGTTTGATGAAGAAATTTGCTGTTGAGTCTGACTTGCTTTCAAAGAGTATAATTTTATTTAAGCAAGAAACAGAGTCACTGGTCACATCTGACCAGGAGGATCAAGAAGCTAAATAATGATCTCCCCGAACATACAGAGACAATCGCCTATATGCATCTAAACGTCTGCTTTTCATCATGGGTCAAAAAAACATCATGTAACACATCCATATTTGGCAATACTCCTACACAACACCTCAATGTAAACATTCAACTTGAGGGGACTCCTAAATCTCCTTCAGATACAAATCTCTCCAGATGTACACGTTATAAACTTAAAGGAGCAGTATATTATCTCTGTCCTAGTTACGTCAGAAACTTCACTAATTATGTTTTTTCTAAAGTTGGTGGCCTGGAATTTTATTACTGTGCAACTATAATATCAGTAAAATCCCGATCAAACTATCCAACTTCCATAAACAGATACTCTTGACTTGGTCTCTCATCTTGAAACATAACTTCTCTCCACACAGATATTACATCTGGAACAATAAGGACATTCTCTACAAAAATGAATCCCTGTTTTTTGAAAACTGGTTGAAAATAACATCACACTTGTAGGTCAGTTATTGGACTCAGATGGTAGACTCTATGGTTACACAGACAGACTTCTGCACATGCTCACTGCGGAGGACATGGCACACCTTTTTAAAACGTTTTGTGTCTTTATTTGATTCAGTCCACCACTGGTTTCTAAATGTCAGTGTCAGTTTTCACGGCTTTATGATTTCCCTTATCTCCACAGAATAACAAAGGGGTCTGTTTCTGTGGAGGAGCAGCTGTCCAGCTGTGCTTTGTGTCAGTGTGTCCCAAGAGATCCAGTTTCTACCAGATGTGGACACTGGTTCTGTAGACAGTGTCTCACCTCATACTGGGACCAGTCTACTTCATCAGGAGAGTCCTCCTGTCCCCAGTGTGGAGAACGATCTAAAATAAGAGGAGGACTGCAGAGATCCAGTAAGTCCAGCACTGTAATAAGTAAGACTGAAGTCATTGTGTCTAAAAACAAGACAGAGCAATTAGTATTTTCATTGATATATAGTTAAATGAAACATTTACATTTTATCTGATTCTTGCTGTCAGTTTATATTCAGTATATTTTATTTCTCTTGTAGCAGCACACATTTATTACAGGGATGTTTTTGTGTCATGCAGTTTGCTTAATGTGTAATAATGAAAATTGTTTATTTGATCATTTTATAAATCCAGTCTCAGGATATGTTTCTTCTCTTTCAGCAGATAGAGGTCTGCAGGAGGTTACAGATGAACTTAAGATCAGTCTGAGGAAGAGATGTGAACATGTGACTGAAGGAAGTGATGAAACAGGAAGTAGAACCCTCCTCAACAGGATCTACACTGAGCTCTACATCACAGAGGGACAGAGTGAAGAGGTGAACACCCAACATGAGGTGAGACAGCTTGAGACAGACTCTAAAAAGAAGACCTTCCATGAGACTCCAATCAAGTGTCAGGACATCTTTAAAGCCTTACCCGACCAACAGAACCAAAAGACAGAAGCTCAACCCGACCAACAGAAACCCATCAGAGTGGTTCTGACAAACGGCGTCGCTGGTGTTGGAAAAACCTTCTCAGTGCAGAAGTTCACTCTGGACTGGGCAGACGGCTCAGAGAACCAAGACGTCAGTCTGGTGATCCTGCTTTCATTCAGGGAGCTGAACTTGATCAGAGATAAGGAGTACAGTCTTCTTGAGCTGCTCCGTGTTTTCCATCCAACATTACAGAAGGTCACAGCAGAGACGCTCGCTGTCTGTAAACTGTTGTTCATCTTTGACGGCCTGGATGAAAGCAGACCGTCGTTGGACTTCAAAAACAGTGAGGTTGTGTCTGATGTCACAAAGAAATCACCGTTAAACACACTGTTGACAAACCTCATCAAGGGGAATCTGCTCCCCTCAGCTCTCATCTGGATAACTTCTCGACCTGCAGCAGCCAATCAGATTCCTCCTGCATGTGTTAACAGGCTAACAGAAGTACGAGGCTTCACTGATGCCCAGAAGGAGGAGTACTTCAGAAGGAGGTTCAGTGATGATGAAGATCTGTCCAGCAGAATCATCTCACACATCAAGACATCCAGGAGCCTCCACATCATGTGTCTGATCCCGGTCTTCTGCTGGATCACTGCCACAGTTCTGGAGCACATGATGAGCACAGAGCAGAGAGGAGAGCTGCCCAAGACCCTGACTGACATGTACTCACACTTCCTGCTGGTTCAGACAAAGAGGAAGAAGAACAAGTATGATGAGGGACGTGAGACAAGTCCACATGAGCTGATGGAGGCTGACAGGGAAGTTCTTCTGAAGCTGGGGAGGCTGGCGTTTGAACATCTGGAGAAAGGAAACATCATGTTCTATAAAGAAGACCTGGAGCGTTGTGGTCTGGATGTCACAGAGGCCTCGGTGTACTCAGGAGTTTGTACAGAGATCTTCAAAACAGAGTGTGTGATCCTCCAGAAAACAGTCTACTGCTTTGTTCATCTGAGCGTTCAGGAGTTCCTGGCTGCAGTCTACATGTTCCACTGTTTGACAAACAGGAAGAGAGGTGTAGTGAAGGCTTTCCTTAAAAACATCATTTTTCAAACTCCTGAAAGTGATGACTTATCCCTGGATGTCTTCCTGAGGAGTGCCATGGAGAAATCCCTGAAAAGTAAAAATGGTCACCTGGACCTGTTTGTTCGCTTCCTTCATGGCCTCTCTCTGGAGTCCAACCAGAGACTCTTAGGAGTCCTGCTGGGTCGGAGAGACAACAGTCCAGAAATGATCCAGAGAGTCATCAACAACCTGAAGGAGATGAACAGTAAAGATATCTCTCCTGACAGAAGCATCAACATCTTCCACTGTCTGACAGAGATGAACGACCTCTCAGTCCATCAGGAGATCCAAGAGTTCCTGAAGTCAGAGAACAGATCAGAGGAGGAACTCTCTGAGATCCACTGCTCTGCTCTGGCCTACATGCTGCAGATGTCAGAGGAGGTTCTGGATGAGCTGAACCTGAAGAAGTACAAGACATCAGAGCAGGGACGACTGAGACTGATTCCAGCTGTGAGGAACTGCAGGAAGGCAATGTAAGTCCAGATGTGATTAAATATGAGTCAAAATAAGTTTAGTTCTTCAAATATATACAAGTATATATATATAAGTATATACTATACAATATCTAGGTTTTTGAAAACAGTGTTTATCTGAAATATTAACAAACATAGAGAGAGAGAGAGAGAAAGAGAGGGAGAGAGAGAGAGAGAGAGAGAGAGAGAGAGAGAAAGGGAGAGAGAGGGAGAGAGAGAGGGAGAGAGAGAGAGAGAGAGAGAGAGAGAGAGAGAGAGAGAGAGAGAGAGGTATCAGTTCTCCTGGTAGTCTAAGTCTATAGCAGCAGAACTAGGATCTGGTCTACACCAGCGTCAGCCCTAACTATAAGATTTATCAAAAAGGAAAGTTTGAAGTCTATAATTTATTCAAACTTATTTTATTGTTTTCTTAACAACAACGCAGTGACAATCAGAGACAGAGACAAACGTTCACACACACACACACACACACACACACACACACACACACACACACACACACACACACACACACACACACACACACACACACACAGCTGAAACAGTTATAATCATGACAGTTGGTTTTAAAACCTGTACAGTGTGATATTACCTCACACCACGCTATTGAGCCACCTTGGATCACCGCGGCAGCCCTAATTACAACCCCATTAACCAAAGACTGGGATAATGTTGAATGCTGATTTAAAGGTTAACTCCTGCACACGGTCTATTAAGTAAATCAAGAACATTTTTCTTTGTCTTGATTTAAACCGCTCGGACATTTTTGTTTTCCTCCTTCATGGACTCGAGCCAACGTCACGAGATTAAAGTCTGACGAGTTGTGTTAGCGTGCGTGGAAAGGGACATTTGATTAGTTTTTCTGTCCTCACTTTATGCTGATGTAAAGGGTTAAAAAAACCTGTATATAATTCATTAAAATGTGTATCGTCTAAAGCTAAAAACAAAGGTTATCAAAAAGTTAAAAATGGATTACAAGATTTGAAAACTGTGTTAAAAGTCATTGGGACAGTCAGAACAAATGTATTGAGTTAAAAATAGACCCCAACATATCTTTTTATGTTTATGTGTCTAAAATATCTGTTTAGAGCCGAATTCCAGTGCACTGAACTTGTTACTATTGCAATCCTCAATCAGGTCACTAGAGGGCGCATAGCGCTTGTGAGGAGCATAATACCCCAAAGAGAGGCAAGTTCTGCAGAATAAATCCTGCAGCCGAGCTGAACACAGCTAAACTGTGTTGCTTCTTTGTATTTACATCCAGAAACTTCTTCTCTGGCACCACTAGGCCAGGTCGGGGGAGCAACACTGACAGTAGAAGAACTTAAAGTAACACCATTAACCAGATAACTGTTTAGTAAAAGTGACATGATTACTGAAGTTACCAACAGTAATACCTTACATCACGTTACAGACAGAAGGTGGCCGGGTGGATGAAAAATGTAAACCGGACAAAATAATACATTTAGTTTTTGTTTTACACACATTTGTTCCAGTACATTTAATTGTGTTAGTAAGGTATTATGTTCCGCAGAAAATTAAAAGTATTATGCTCACCTTTATTTTTTTTAAAGGAGGTCGTGTCAGCAGACTGGGGACTCAATTTATGTTGTTTGTTGTCACCACCCCCCCCCCCCCCCCCCCGTCTCTTAACTGCCCCTTTATTACAACTTCACAAACTCAAAACAAGAATTCATCTGAGAACAATTCATTTGCTATAAGCTTCAAAAACAAGATTTCTTTCTCTAGTTAGCTTTGACAAAGTTGAGCATGTAACGGGGGGTTAGGGGTTAATAAAAGTAACGTAACAGAGTGATTTGTGTAATGTATCATTAGAGCGCTAGAAGCGCTGTTGTGAAGTGCGACTTTGCACTGTGATCCTCCTCAGCCACCGTACCTGATAGAGTGCATTGTTGTTACGTGCAGTGTGTGAGTTCAGAACATAGACTGTAAATATTACTGGACGAACCCTGACCCGTCTGTGACATAGGCAGAAAATGAGTCCAATCGACGGCCGCATCCATATTGGATTTGCAGTCTCAACCTAACTTCGGATCAACCTAGCTACAGCAGTAAGGCGGGACCAGCGGGACTTAGCTCCGCCCATTCAGCTCGACGTTAGCAGTCCACTTCACAGCATAGCTAACAGCTAGGCTGCTATCATCCCCTATTCCTGCTCGTCCTGAGAAAACTCTATAAACAGTAAGTTAACATTTAACTTTTCTACAACACAGTTAAAACGAATTATATTCAACACAAATATTTAATTAAAGTCTTAAAACTACACTTTGTTAAATATACAACTATGTTTATGAGTTATTTGTTAGAGCAGTTAGACTTTGTCAGTGTTAGCAGAGAAATACATTAACAAAGTTTTATCCATAGACTGTAAATAAATGTGAGACATCCAGAAGAAATCAATATTACAAAGCATACAGTTCATGTTACTGTTCTGACAAAAAGAGGAATGTCTGTGTCTTATATTTACTGATGTCAACAGCGATGAGGTGAACATGACAATTGAAAAATAATTATTTAGTATTTATTATAAGATATTTGTTTTCTATTGAACCCCGTTAAGTCATGGAGTCTGTGGACAGTGTCAGCTTCACACCAAAAACTTTAAGTATTAGAAAAAATAGTATTTAAGACTGGCATCTATTATGATGAGTTGCAGCTACCTTGTTCAATATTATTCCTGCAGATGTGGCTCATAACAAAAAAACAGCCTGAGCTGTCACATGTAGTTAACTGTACATGTTGTCTGAGGCATTAATTGAACACCTTTGTATTTCTCCTATAGACACAGTGTGGATTATTGGTGACTGGTCCGTCGAGGTGCCCAGAGAGCTGCAGAGACAGAGGAAGAAACCTGAGCCTCAACAACATCTGTGTTTGTTGGTTCTTCTGGGGTGGACTTCGGTTGCTTCTCTTCAACAGCTCGCTGTGAGGGAGGTCTGAGTGATGTCACCCACAGGCTGAGAGCTGAGACGGGTTTTAAGCCTTTTGACAAACCGTTACACCGCGCCCACCTGTCAAGCTGGTCAGCTACACGCCTTATTGTGAATAACTCTTATCCTTCATCAAAACATTCACCCCCCCCCCTGTACAGTGTGTGTCCATCGAGACATGAGCTAATCACACCTATTTGTTTGTTTTGTACCAAGCTGTAAACATGTTCATCTCTGCTGTAAAAACAGACTTTTTTTAATGTTGTTTTTCAGATTAAATAAATATTTCTATATAAATGCACTCCTTTATGTCTACTTATGAGTATACATTTCAGATTAATGCTCAACTCAATAGCTTAGGGAAGGAAGTCTACTTTTACACAACTTCTTATTCTTTTGATAAATACTAATGTAGTTCATTTCTGAAAGTGGGATGGAACAGAGTCATTGCAAAAATTTGCCCTTAAACACAGCCCCATTCTTAAATCAAGATACATGGAGAGTAAATAAGATCAATAACTTGTGAATAAAAACACAGTTAATATCAACTTCTCCCATCTAAACTGGACAAAGGGTTTTAAAATGGGAAGAAAATAGTTTGATTGCAAGTTGTTTGGAGGAGATCTAGTTTTATTTGAACAGCATGAATACAGTCTTCCAAGGTGCAAACCCTCCTCCTCCTCCTGAAGCCTGTGGAGCTCCTTGATGTACTGCTGTCTTATCTGCTGGCCATCTTCTCTCACCAGAACTTCAACTGTTGAAAAGTCATTCAGAAGAAGCTTGAGCATGTGACATGGATCCAGGAGAACATGGACTTTTAGTGAGGGGTCTTCAGGATGACAAAGAAAGAGAGAAAATATCAGTTATTCATTAAATCATTTTTTTTGTTCTCATCTATTTTTCTGTATTCATCTGTGTGTAAGAGCACATTTATAAATTCAACAGTGTACTACCCAGACAACAAAGGTCCAGTATTCAGGTAATCAACATCTATTCAAAGTTAAGAAGATAAACATTATTGTAATCATGCTGTTTTCAGCTCTCTCACTCACACAATGATATTCCACATCAAATTGTCTCAGATTTTGTGAGGAAAAATTCAGCAATTTATTGTGGATAGTACTCCATCTTTACATGAAACAAATATAATCTGAATTATTTAAATCATTAACAGGTCCCAACTCTCTGTGCTTTAGTACAGAACATACAGTAACTCATTTATTATTAACATGAGCTCAGTACATGGCTGTACTCTTCAAACTATTTCTTATACTTTATATCTGTGCTTTATATCTTATTTTCATTCCATATGTTATTTATAGTTTATATTTCTACAGCTATATTCTGTGTATGAGTTCAGTGAAAATTAATATGGTTATTAATATAGTTTTGTTTTTAAATTTGTTAACAGTTTGCACAAATCTTAAGACACTACATCAACCATGTAACTTTAATGTCATCCTCTATAACCTACACAGCACATTAGGTTCAGTTCAGTTTATGTTACTGACGGATAATTACTACACAAAGTTTGTTTTTTAATGTCCACATTTACGTGGAGTATTACATTCATCATAACGTCAGATAACCATATTTACAGTCTGTGGTTAACCACCGAGATGAACCTTTAGCTTCTAACATCACACAAACTCACTATTTTCAACAACAACATCTTAACAACAAACATCTCTAAACCATTGACCGTAAATAATGTAAATAATGTAAATAATGAGCTACACAGTTAGCCGACTGGTTTACAAGCTAACGCTAAACAAGCTAGGTCCGTAAATATAAACACATGAGTAAGCAGTAAATATAACACTACTATATCACTTACCGAGAAAAACTGAAGCATCAACTTCTTGGATGGTCTGTTAACCGCACAGCAAGCCATGTATGTTGTCAGATATGTGTTAAACAAACTCTCCAAACGAAGTAAGAAAGAGGAGAAATCAGACGGATCAAGCTGTTAGCCTCCTGACCTGCTGACCTGACAGACAGATGCAGCGCGCAGAGCTGTCAATCAAATCTGACACAACCAAATATGGGCATAGTCGTTTTCCTTAATAGAATAAAATCCGATGAGTTATAAAAAAATTCACCCCCCCCACAGTGTGAGGAGAAGGGGCCGTCAACTTCTCAGATACATCTCGTTTTTTGAACCAGGCTGTAAACATGTTGATTCCTGTGGTAAAAACGGGCTTTTTTGGCTGTGGGCTTATGGCACTTCCGGCGCTTCTGCAGCCAGCCTCAAGCGGAACCTCGAGGAACTGCAGTTTTTTGTACTTCCGCATAGGCTTAATTTTTCGAGACCGGAGGTTGCCCCTTGGTTCAGAATAAAGCTACACAGTGACAAGTTAACACAGCCTGATTCTTAAGCCACAGTTCTTTACAATTTGTGACAACAAACAACATAAATTGAGTCCCCGGTCTGCTGTTTGTTCTGCTCTGACTCTATGAGCAGATTGCAGCTAAATGAGTTAGCCTACATGGCTACAATGAAAACTCGCTCCAGCTTCAAAATAGTAAAGTTAAAGATCTAAAATAAACTTTTTTCTCTGTTAAAAAGCGAGACAAAGAGCATGAAAGTATTTTCTTTAAATGTTGAAACATTTCCTGTCATTAATAGCCTATTACTTGAATACTATAAGCCTTGATTTGATATTATGTATGATGTAATGATGTATACTCAGGGTCTGAAATGAACAACCGCCAAACGCCTAGATTTTCTTTTTGACGAGTACATTTCAGAGGGCTATCCGCCACAGGGCGGGTAAATGTTTTACCCATCATTCATGTATAACTATGCTATACTTTATTTAAAACTAGGCTACAAGTATGAAGCACATTTGATGTAGCTGCAGCTACTTTTCCCTGCTCCTCTCTCTGCTGTCTTCATGACGGAGCATCGCTGAGACACACACACACACACACACACACACACACAGACACACACACACACACACACACACACACACACACACGTTTACAAGTGATAGAAATGTTTGTTTACAAAAGTGAGTTCAGATCAGCTGAACCTCTGATGTGATTGAACACAATTTGTCAAAATATTAAGACATTCCTTTAAATAACATATTATGTACCATTAATGTCATGACAGGTTTTCTTACTGTGGACTGTCAGAGACTCACTGTGAAGTCGTGGCCTCAGCTCTGAAGTCCAACCCCTCCCATCTGAGAGAGCTGGACCTGAGCGGAAACAATCTGCAGGATTCAGGAGTGAAGCTGCTGTGTTCTGGACTGAAGAGTCCAAACTGTAGACTGGAGACTCTGAGGTAAGACAACAGGTTTAATTTCTCTGTTCAGATTCATATGATGTGAAACTAAACTGTAGACTTCAGGCTGATAATCAAATGATCCACACTGAGCATCTTAATGCTGAAGTCCATTTTCGTCTTCTGTGGTTTTATCCACAGAGTGGTAGCAATTTAAAGCCTTCCATTTTAAACCTAAATATATAAAAACATAACTTGTTGTATATTTCACTCTTTACCACCTGAACAGCTGATTTTTAGATAAATTATGAATAATTAAACAAAGAAAAACAATCATTCCAATTTCAACCATCAGATGTAAAAATAAAGTCAAACACTTGTTTTGTCTGAGATGTTTGTGACACTGTGAGATTCTGAAACTGTCAAAGGAAAGTTTAAATTGAAGACTCTTTGATTGAATGTCTTCTCTATAACTAGAATAAATATTACAGATGTTTACTTAGTTCACTTTTCGTTGCAGACGATCGTCTTTTTTTGGGGGGTTAGGGTTAGGGCTAACTCTTATCTTAGGGCAGGGATGTCAAACATACGGCCCAACAGCAGGTTTCATCTGGCCCGTGAGACGTTTTGGGAAGAAGGAGGAAATGTATTGAAAAATATTTTTCGATTTTTTTATAAATTACATTTTTGTAATACTTATTTTCCCTGAATTGTATTAAAACCTATAATGAGCAACGTAAAGGTTGATATCATGATACTAAAATTAATCAAACGGGGCACTTTGAACTATTTTCTCAGCAGGGAGTATCATGAAAAAGACGAGTGGCCGAGCTCCTGCATTACGCTGGTAATACATCACATCAGAAAACAGGCTGAACACCTGAGAGAGGTGACACAGAATGCAGGTTTTCAAGAGAGATCGAAGGAGCGATATTTCTTTAGTTTTATTTGCTCACAAGTTGCCAGAATTTTATCAAAGCTACGTGACTTAACGACAGGAGGCGCTGCACTGCGTGCATCATGACGGTCTTCAGTTCTTCACACTTCTTACCAGTTTCTCCTGTCTTGACTGATGGAAAACAAAAGTTTTACTAATGATAACAAAGCTTCCTATGGAGTGAGCCACAAAGAGCAGCTCGTGCAAATAAAAAACAATCCTCTCTGTCCTGCGTAACGGCCCAGACCGTCT
>NC_089199.1:30645296-30685296 GCF_963930695.1 Labrus bergylta
GTTTAGTAAAAAGGTTACACATTTAAACAAAGTTAATCATCTAATTGTAAACATCATACCAAGGCAGATGAGAAGTTAGAAGTGACTAAATATACAAACAAATTACTACAAAAGTGCTGAAAAAAAAACCAATACACCTAGAACAGTGGTTCTCAATCTATGGTACCACCGGTGGTACGCGGGCTCTCTGTGGTGGTATGCAAAGAAATCTCCACAATATAAAAAACAAACCCGTTCAGCATAAAACAACAATTTTTTTTTGTCGTACTCTTATCTTATCTGTCTTGTATCTATTGAGTTGTATTTATATCAAATGTGTTTTCCCCTCTAAATTAATCTAGTTTTTGCAACAAACAACTTTAATCTGCTCAATTTATGTTCGCGCACAGACATAAACAACAACAGGAGTACGCCCCGCGTTTTGAAAAGTTCCACTCGATATTCTGTTATAGTTCAGTCCTGAATCAACAGCAAGCAGCTGTACATTAACATTTTTAAAACGGAGCCAGGAGAAGCTTCAGTTTTGATGCATGTACGGACAGCGGACCTTATCGCTCCCCCTCCCTCTCTCTCTCTCTCTCCCCCGCTCTCTCTCGCTCTCCCCCGCTCTCTCTCTCTCTCCCCCGCTCTCTCTCTCTCTCCCCCGCTCTCTCAGGCACGCAGCAATTTTATGAATTAATGAAAAATTAATTGAGAACAGGTTGGAAATATACTTGGGCCCAGGTATCGTGTTTGTGTGGGAAACACTGGAGACTAAATATTTCCAAACAGGTTGTTGGTATAAAGTTGTCATTTTGATTGTTCTGCACTTTTGTGTGTGCCAGTTCTAGCACTAGCCCTTATTAGGCCTACAGTGTGGCTGCCAGCAGTCAATAATAAATAATATTCTTTTTATGAATTAATTTGCCTCTTGCATGAAATGTGTGTAGAAATAGGCCTACAGTGTATTTTAACGTCAACCATAATGGTGGTTCTTGAAGAGCCAAATATTTTCGGAGGTGGTACGCAGGCTAAAAAGTTTGAGAACCACTGACCTAGAAGAAAGGAGAAAAGTCCAGGGGGCTCATCTATCAACAGTGTGTGAGCACGGATCTGTGCGTAATGAGGAAGAACATTCCCACACAAAGAGTGGAATTTATCAACTTGTTCTTTTACTTAGAAATGTGTGTAAATATAATAGAATAGAATAGAATAGAATTACTTTATTGATCCCAAACTGGGAAATTGTGGCGTTATATATGAGTAAAAAACACAATGTTAGCAAATCTAAACACAATATAATATTAAATACAAAGTAAATAAGTACTAAAACTATCAAAACTAAGACTGTGAATATATACAACCAGGATTTAACTAAGCATTACTAGTCTTAAATAGGAAGATTAGATATGGAAGATTGAATGTAAATGTGCAAAAACAGAGTTGTAAATGGACAGTATTGACACAAGTTAAAGTGCACGAGTGTAGACATATTATAAGCAGAAACTATACAATATAACGGCGAGTAGTTTGTAAACACGCAGACACGCCGACACAAACACTTGAAGGAATCTTGGTGTTCATGTGTTACTTTTAATGACAGCTGTCCTTTTCTATCAGAAAGGTATCCTTAAATGACTTCCCCCACCAGCTCAGGTGTTCTACCTTAATATATATTCTGCCAGCGGTTGAATAGATAGTACGAACATCAATGGTGACAATGGATACCCTCGTCTGGTACCTTTTGAGATCTTAAAAATACATTTACATTACTCCATTAACTCTAACTCTGGCATTAGGCTGCTTGTTCATAGCTTTCAACCAGCTTATAAAGTTGGTGTGAAGTCCAAATTTACTTCAGGTTTCAAACAGGTTCTTTGTTAATCTTCATGTCAAACACTTTTTTAATTCCAGCTCATCACAGACCGACTCTTTACAAACTGACAGATGTTTACAGACACTTAAATGTCTGCTGTGTCTGCTTTGCGTCTTTTCAATGTCCGTCTTTTCTCCCTTATTAAACTCTGCTAATGTTGAGAAGTTTCACTGAAGTCTGATCCAGTCAGTTAGTGATATTTGATAAGGGGGCATGTTTGTCCGTAAAAAGACTTCCTGGAAGGCTGGTCTCAAGTTTCCTCGATCCTCTGTGCTGAAAATAAGAGACCTGAGACGTCCATCAACATGGCGGCACAGAACGACTTCCGGTTCAAGCGACGAAAAATAAGAGACATGAGGAGTAGCCATTCAGATTGAGAGCAGTTAGACATTCTTCATCAAACTGATTAGAGCAAAGTTAATGTTTGTTATTTTTCTGTTATTTGAAGTCAGAATAAATTCAGTTTAATGATCTCTGAAATATGACGTGAAGTTCTGTTAACTCTGCACCAAACAAAGAAATGTTCTTCAGAGGGACACTTTTTCATTTCCCTGTGAGGACACTTGAGATAAATCACTTGAACCTTTACATCAGTAAACGTTGAATCAGCACTTCCTCTTTCCCCTGAGTGTGTTTAGGTCTTAACATGACCTGTGCTCAGGTGTGTTGGTGGGGCGTTGCTGTCTCAGGGGGCAGAAAGCAGCTGCACCATGGACCAACAAAAACCTGCTCTAAAGTCATGGTGCAGTATTTCCATGCTATTTAAAGGCTCCATTAGTAAGATGGTGAGATGCACAGACACAGACAGGTTCACATTGTTCTTCCACAAGGCTCGTAACACACACAGGGACAGATTACACACAGCACACCTGTGAGACACTGCAGTTCATCCAGGTGGAAATAACTCTTTAAGGTGTGTTTAATGTCTGCTGTTATTTCTGTCCCAAAAGGCAGAGAAAATCAGAAACTGCTGCTGCTAGATTTAAACACAGTTTACATGAATCAACAGTAAACACATCACTCAACTGTCTGTGACATGATGATGATGATGCCTTCAAGGACTCTCAGTAAACACATCACTCAACTGTCTGTGACATGATGATGCCTTCAAGGACTCTCAGTAAACACATCACTCAACTGTCTGTGACATGATGATGATGCCTTCAAGGACTCTCAGTAAACACATCACTCAACTGTCTGTGACATGATGATGATGCCTTCAAGGACTCTCAGTAAACACATCACTCAACTGTCTGTGACGTGATGATGCCTTCGAGGACTCTCAGTAAACACATCACTCAACTGTCTGTGACATGATGATGATGCCTTCAAGGACTCTCAGTAAACACATCACTCAACTGTCTGTGACATGATGATGATGCCTTCAAGGACTCTCAGTAAACACATCACTCAACTGTCTGTGACATGATGATGATGCCTTCAAGGACTCTCAGTAAACACATCACTCAACTGTCTCTGACATGATGATGATGCCTTCAAGGACTCTCAGTAAACACATCACTCAACTGTCTGTGACATGATGATGATGCCTTCAAGGACTCTCAGTAAACACGTCACTCAACTGTCTGTGACATGATGATGCCTTCAAGGACTCTCTGTAAACACATCACTCAACTGTCTGTGACATGATGATGATGCCTTCAAGGACTCTCAGTAAACACATCACTCAACTGTCTGTGACATGATGATGATGCCTTCAAGGACTCTCAGTAAACACATCACTCAACTGTCTCTGACATGATGATGCCTTCAAGAACTCTCAGTAAACACGTCACTCAACTGTCTCTGACATGATGATGCCTTCAAGGACTCTCAGTAAACACATCACTCAACTGTCTCTAACATGATGATGCCTTCAAGGACTCTCAGTAAACACATCACTCAACTGTCTCTGACATGATGATGCCTTCAAGGACTCGCTGTCCCTTTAAGCTTCAAGTCACCAACACGTGACCACGAGAGCTGAAAGGTGGCGTGCTACTTTCCACGCCCACTTCACTTCTGAGCAGGACTGAAGTCCCTGCTGCTCTTCATACTGGATGTTCTGTATCACTGATAATCAGAATAATCATGATAACGATGATATTATATGATCAGAATAATAATAATAACTTTATTTATATAGCAGCTTTTAAAAACACAGGTTTACAAAGTGCTTTGACAAACAGCAAAAACAAGAACAAACTAAAGCAAACACAGAAGAACATAAACAACAACAAGAACAGAACAAATGTAAAATACTAAAAATAATTAAATACAATTCAACAGAAAAGAACCCAAAGTGCACGATACCCAACAGACATATAGAACCAGACCATCACAAGAACCATCACAAGAACCATCACAAGAACCATCACAAGAACCATCACAAGAACCATCATAAGAACCATCATAAGAACCAACACAAGAACCATCACAAGAACCATCACAAGAACCATCATAAGAACCCAGGAAACACAAGAACCATCATAAGAACCCAGGAAACACAAGAACCATCATAAGAACCCAGGAAACACAAGAACCCAACAACACGAGCTGAGACCAAGAGGAGCAAAGATTTAAAAAGATGTAAGAAACTAAAAGAGCTAAAAGAAAATCAAAAGATAACAGCAATAAGAAGGTAAGAGCAGAAAAAGAAATAGAAACAAGTGGTTCAAGGATAAATAAAAACTATAATGTTAATAATAATAAAAAGTATATATAAATATAAAACATAAATAGACAAAGTAAGATCATTAAGTTAAAACATAAGAGGAGTTAAGATAAGAGCATAAATAAAAGACAGTAAGAAGTAACAGAAGATAAAAATAGTAAAACCAGTAAGAAAAGACATTAAGAAGACGACATCACATAAAAACAAGTCTGTAAAAGTACGTTTTAAGAAGGGATTTAAAAGAATTGAGGGAGTCTGCGAGTCTTATCTCCTCAGGGAGGTCGTTCCAAAGTCGAGGGGCCCTGACTGAAAAGGCCCGGTCACCTTTAGTTTTAAGTCTCGACTTTGGAACGACCAGGAGGCCCCCACCTGAGGATCTAAGACTGCGGGCTGGCTCATATGGTGTCAGTAGCTCTGTTATATAGCTTGGAGCGAGCCCCGTCTGTGTTTATCATGAATAATATAAAGAATCATCATGAAGTCTCTCTCAGAGTCTAATCTCTCATTTATGTCTTTTTATATCAACAGGCGGTGGTGAGTCTTTAAAGAGAGGATCCTGCTGATCACAGAGCTGGAAGCAGCAGCTGGTGCGTTGGTGAGTCTTTAACTGGGCTGTGTTACTGGGAGACTGACGGACCAATCACAGTGCAGATGAGTCTCAGTGCTGCAGTCTGAGCTGCTCTGAGATCAGCTCCACCGTCACACACAGGACCATGACCTCGGACATTTTTCTATTCTCATATTCTGAATTTAAACCGCTTCATGACTCAACGACCGAAGATGAACTCTTTGATTTGTATATAAATGTTTCTGTTGCAGCGCCACCCTGTGGACATGTGTAGTGGTGCAGGTTATTCATTGACTCATATTCACAGATAACAGTAGAAGTTGATTCCAGCTGTGCAAGTTAAAGTGTGAAGTTCTGCTTTTAACCACGAGTCGTTGGTCGTCTGATAATAAATCAGTCGTCTCTTTGTTGGATCAAAACAAAGAGGAGGCTTCACTGAGTTTTTAAAAGAACTACAAACAGGATGTCTGGATCCAGGTGCAGAGTCAGCACCTGAATATTTGATGTAATATGAGATGATATAAAAAGAGCTGAATAACATGCAGACTCAATCATTGATATTCATTCATTATGTCAGGGTAACAACGGACACGTTATCAAACTATCTTTATTTTTAACTTCTGATGTTTATTACACTTTGATGTTTGAACCTTCTGTTTTTATTATCTCAGGATTTTAAATCGAAATTAATTCAATCTGTGGAGGGTTTTATTTAAATAATAATTCATGTTTAGGTTCTGTTGCTGCTATCACTGCTTTCTGCCAGCAGGTGTCACTGTTTCCACAGTTTCCTCCCAGACTGATCGATCTGAAGAGATTATTTCTGTGTCAGGAAACACAAAGAACGATAGATATTGCCAGCTCTTTTATTTGTTCTTATGTTTTTATATTTCATGTTCAAGTTTAATGTCTCTTTTTGTAATCACTGCCCCCTAGTGGACAGGAGTGTGGAGCGATTCAAAGGCAGAAAAAGAATCTTTGACTGGACTTCTGTAATGAAGTGAAGTGTGAAGGAAGTTGAGCTTTCTTTGAGTCTCTCTGTAGTTTGTAACTGAATACTTGGACTCTTCTTCACTTTAGAGGGAACATGTTCTCCACATTTCTTCAACACATTCTCTACGAGTTCCTCGTCTGATCTAATTAACCCCGTGTTTTAAGATGGGCTGGTGTTTCTGCTCTTGGTGTAAAGCCAGACACAGTGATCTTTCTGTCATGTTGTTCATGTGTGTTACTCTTGATAATTCACTCAAATAATGTCTCTATATTCTACAAGTGATTTACTTTTTAAATAACTGACACCATGTCAACACAAAGTTTCACTGCTTCCAATCCGCCTCTTATACGACGGCCATGTTGCATTAAATAACATCAACCACTTCTGTTTATTAAATATCACAGTCTGGATTTTATTAAGGCTGTACATTAATCTTCTTTGAAATTAAACTTCATTTGACTCAAACATGAAGTTGGTGTTATTTTCTGATGTTTATGTTTTTGTCCTCTTGACTCGTTTGTTTTCAGATGTTCATCAGGCTCCAGGTCCCATCGAGGAAAAGTTCATTCCTCATGATTTAATTCATGAAGCCGACCTGAAGTTTTGGATGACACAGTAAATATAGACTTTAGTTCAGTATATAATTCATATCATTATTTTAGTTTCATTGTGGAGAAAAAAAATCAGATTGGAGCATATTCCAGACAGACACAGCATGTCCCGGTTACCATAGTAACAGTCCCTGTAACCATAGTAACTCATTGTCCCTGTACCCTTAGTAAACCACTGTTCATGTTACCATGGTAACAGTCTGTCCCTGTGTAACTTTAGTAATTATAGAATTTCCCTCGGTATCAATAAAGTATCTCTGTAACTCACTGTCCCTGTAGGCTAACCTTAATAACACACTTTCTGTCTATCTGTAACCATAGTAACTCACTGTACAATATCATCTAGTTTGTTGAATAAATTTAAGTTTTTTACGTCTTGTTTCTGATAATAAAAACACGTTTTGAACAAAATAAATCCACAGAAAGCGGAACAAAAGGCTGCAGCACCTCCACCGTCAGTAGGATACTTTATAGTGTGACACACAGCGGAAGGAAACAGCGCGAGCACCAGATTTGAACGCAGCTACATTTCCTCTCAGACTTTCCTGTTGTCCTAGTTCATCTTTTTTTAAAGTTTAATAAAACCACAACAACGTGTTCAGCTGAGAGTCTGAGAGAGTTTATCAACCAGCGACTAACGGCTGCTGCGGAAGACATTTTTGTAGTTTTTAAAAGAACTATCGTGGAGTACGAGGAAGAGATCGATCGTCAGCGCAGACTGCTGGATATCGTTTGGAAACCTCACATCATCTTACACAGAGCAGGGGAGGAGTTAACTAAATGATTTGAAATGAATATACAGAGATGTTTGATTAGTTTTGTTCCCAGTGGTGTTACTAAAACAGCGGAGTGGTGGGAACATTTAAAAAAAACTGATTTCTAAGCCTAACCATGAAGTCGTGACATTAGCATATTTGTTATTTTCTCCTTTAATAAAACATAAACGCCATCAGTGACCTCAAATTACGACTGAACTATTTGAATCCCTCTAATGTATCTTCTTCATATTCTGTTGTTAATATTTTGAATGGTCTGCTGATGCAAAGTGGAGCCTGAAGAAGTGAGTATACTCTGAATTAGTCCCTAAATGTTTTAAGGGTCCCGTCCTAATCGGCCTCTGTTGTAATCAGTGACATGGAAAACTCCTGCAGATTTAGTTCAGCTAATAAATGAGCCTTTTGTTTTTACACACTGACACTCTTCTGCTGCTCGACTTAAAGGAGTAGAGATTGTTATGAAGTCAACATAAAGCTCAGAAGAGGAGCAGATCTGATCTTTTTAGTGTTGACAGACTTCAGACTGAAACACCTACATGCCTTTACGTCTCCTCATTCCTGAGCAGTGTTAGAGGTGATGTGTTACATCTTTGGAGACTTTTATGTTATGTTAACATGTATGGACCGGACCCTGGAATTAGAAGTGCTCACTTTAGTAGGGGTCCAGATAATGGCACAACGTGCTGTAGTTTGGTACCATAGCTTTGGTACGTGTCCCTAAATATTTCACATATTAAGTCGCTCACCTCTAAAATATTTGTACAATAATTGTAAGAGCAGCGGGCTACCTTTTGCTTCTAACTGTTATTTTTGCTTTGTGGTGAACAATGAGAGAAAAAGTGATGAAAAGTTCAAAAACACTCTTTGACAGGCCCTTTAAACATTTCTTCTGCATCATATCTGGATATCTTTACCTGTAATAGTCGGTTTTGGAGTACCTCTGTAAACCTTTCATGACTTTACAATATAAAAGCAGATGTTTTATGAAAGAAGTCTCGCGAGAAAGTGGGAGAACGCAGGTAAGCCTGTATTTAAATTAAACAATTTACTTGTAAAACTACAAGTGTTGAGACTCATCTCACAGCTAAATACATCTGTCATGTTTTAATGAATTATTATAAAATCTCGGGTTTCTTTCCAGATGAAAACGTGACAAACCGAAACATGACGTCCTCGTCCACGAGATTTAAACTTCATATTTACAGTCTGAGGTTTGACCGTTAGCTCGAGTCCTCTTTTAAATCTAACTGTTTGTTACTCACCTCATGAAGAGTTGTTTTCATCCTCTCCACTGAAGAAAATCTCCCTCAGGTGAACCCGGAAGTTGTCCGAAGATAGAAACGTATTAATTATTCGGTCTACTTTCAGGTGAGCATCAATCAGCAGCAGTAACGTCCCGCCAGGATAAAGTGGCAGGAAGTGACGTCGGAGAAATATGATAGGTTTTGTAAATATAGATGGACCTTGATAAATTAAATAAAAAACGCAGAATTCATTTCTCTTTACTACGGAGCCCCTGAAGTCCAAAAAAGTAAAAAAATAAAAAAATAAATAAAAACTTCTGCGCACAATATATACATTTTCCTTTTTCTTTTACTTTTTAGGACTTCAGGGGCTCCTTACTTTCCTGTTTAAATATATAATTACAAATAAAATGAAGTAATTTGTATTTAAAATATGACATAAATACAATCCCGTGACAACTAATACTAAATGTGTGTTTGTAAACATTTCCTTCCTGTTTTCAAAAGATGAACCTTTTAAAATTAAAAACTATTGAACACCTTCTTTTGCAGTTTTCATGACACTGCTTTTTTTGTTTGATTTAGAAAAATATCTTTGAGGAAACTTGGAAAAAATATAAATCCAACAAGAACTGACTTTTTAATTAATTTTCAAGTCCAATTTATCAGCAAATAAATATTAATTAATCTGTTTTTTTATGTGGGCAAAATATTAAATTCATAAAACTAAATGGCTGAACAAATAACCCTCCTTTTATAGTTTAAAACTACAGATGTGAAAAACCCTGAACAGTAAAAGTGATTTAGTTAATTGATTGATGGATGTTTGTGTTGTACAGTTATAATTATGTTCAATGACGTTTAGATGTCTACAACATATTGAACATGTCTGTCCATGCATTTGATGTTCATGACTCTGTAATGGTAATTTCATCCAATAAAAAATAAGTAAAGAAAAGTTGGATTTATCCTTGACTTATTTAGCCTTATTAGTGTTTTTGCTTTTATTATCTTTATCTTTAATGTTATAACTTTTGTACATTGAGAGCACAGTTACCAAAGACAAATTCCTTGTGGTGTGTGTCTCAGCATACATGACCAATAAAGCTGATTCTGATTCTGATCTTTGCAATGAAAATGAAATGTTGCTTTAAAAACGAGACAAAAGCTCAGAGATGAACAGAAGCACCAGGCGTCAGGAGGTAGAGAAAAGGAGATAGCTTTACTATAAAGAAGGCGTCGCTAGCAGAAGTTGCAACATCTCATCATACACGCATACATGGTGAATATATTTATGCCATTTTCTGTTGAGTATGTACCTTACAAAAGCTGTTATTTTTGCGTGTCGAAGCGAGACTTTGACGAGCTGCTCTGATACACATGGTAAAAACAAGAAGATGCTAACATGAGAAGTCATACAAAAAGCCAAACAGCATGTGATCAATCATTTTTTAAAAATCCAGTCGCAAATCTCGTATGTGCACCGGTCAAATTCTAAGACATTGCAGCATTTTGAAAATGAGACACACGAGAAGCTGACAGTTTCTTTTTCTTTTCCTCCATGAAAGGTGAGCTGAGGTGACGCAGACAGTAAAAAGAGACGCTCAGCTCCGTGTGCACCTTCAATTTATCGTGCACAAAACAAAAAGGACAAGAAAAAAAAAAAGCACTGAGTTTCAGCAAGTATGCATAATTCTCTTTTCTTTGTAATATAGCCAGTTTACAATACCCCCCCCCCTGCTGTGATCCACTTGAAGGGGAAAGAGAAAGGCCATGTGGGAAGAGCAGGGTGCAGGTTTCCAGACCAAATCCAGGAGGAAAAAAAACTTCCAGTGAGTTCTGTGAGAAAGTTCAGACTTTTGCTCCCAATCCAGTTTTTGATTTTTTTTTTCTTCCTGTTTTCTTCTATGTCAGCACCGTTTTTCTGTTTTTTTTTTGTTGAGGTTTCTGTGCTAGGTGCAAGAGTGAACATACTGAGAAACAAATGACGACAGAGAAACAAAACAGCCAGCTGATTCAAACTCAGGATATTGCTTTGAGTTTCTGCAGAAGGAGAGAAGGTGAACGCAGGATTTTAGACGAGGGGATTAGAGGGCAGAGAGGATGGGAAATTGGAGAATACTCTGTGAATCAGATTTTATTTGAATGCATTTTCTGGATGTGCGTATATGCTACCTCCCATGTCAGGGGCCTTCTTCAGGTTTTGCAGAGTCAGCACTATTTCAAGTGTTCCTGCAAATTGAGACAAAAACTGCAGCTGACCTTTGTCCAAATATGGTCATAGGAAGGAGGCTCACTTACATGTGACCCTTCTGAACTTGAATTGAAGTTCCTGTGTGAAACTTTAAACAGGATTTAAATAAGAGATGAATATATTTGCACTGCCTCTTTCAGAGTTAAATGGATGGTGAAGCAGGAAGTGGATATCTGTGTGACTGACGAGATGCTATCGCAGCAACGCGTCAAGCAAGATAAAGATGTAACAAGCCTGTCAAAAATATAAATATGGTCACATGACCTCTAAGAAAGTGAAGGCAACTGACTAACCAAAAGTCAGGTTGATGTCAGCTTCTTAAATTTAGTCTAAAATGATGTCACGTCCACCTTTATTCCCCTGAAATGGGAGGAGCTATACTCCAGCATCGCAGGCCTGTTAGCTGAAAGGCATTATGGGAAGAGTTATGGGAGTGTATGTGGTGGTCTCAGAAAGATGTAGACACTTGAAAGGGGGGGAGGGGGAGGGGGTTTGTTCAAATATCTCAGAAAACGCTCGATTCTTCGGCCTATACTATAGCAGCTTGAGTTCGACGTAGCTACAACTGCAGGAGCACTTACATCT
Source organism: Labrus bergylta (assembly GCF_963930695.1). Taxonomy (NCBI): domain Eukaryota; kingdom Metazoa; phylum Chordata; class Actinopteri; order Labriformes; family Labridae; genus Labrus; species Labrus bergylta. Next base: position 30,656,858 of record NC_089199.1, read on the forward strand.
TATTTACATCATAGACAATCTAACGTATTCCTCTCTCACAATATAGAATCCAAACCATCATCAAACGAGGGAGCGATCGACTCGCCACAGTCAGAACCAGATTCAACAAAAGTCAAAGAGAAAAGGGGCGACACGGAGTGAGGGGGTGATTCTTGTTTCTTCTTCAGAGTGCAAATGTTAGTCAAAGCTAGCTGACGGACTGAACCGTCCAGACAGAATTGTCACTTTTTTATTTCCTTTTATTTCCGGATAAAGCATTTTTTTATTTTTTTTACTCTGGGGGAATCGACCTTTAAATATTTACAAGGATAAGAGATTTTGTTTCAGGACTTACACGTACAGAACATGAGTCAAATAAATAACAAGTACAGATATGAAGTTCCTGTGTGCTGGAGGAGTTATGTTACATAAATCTGAATAACACAGATGAGCGTTAATACATCATGAGTAGGAGGAGAGCAGCACGATACACAGATCATCTTTCACTGGACGCTGACATGTTGTTGTTGTTTTGTTTACAGAAAACATGTGGGACATACTGAAGAGTTGAACGCTTCTCATGACGACACATCTTTGATTTTGGCTGTTTGACGATGATCAAAAATGTGTTCATAACAATAATTAAATTAAAGACTAATATATTAATACTATCCACATGATGTCATCAATAGAAATATAAAATAAATATGTAAAATACAATGTGAGCTGCAGCTGCTGACCGCAGTAAAGATCTATGTTGATTCAGGGTTTCATAGTGCCGTTAGGTAACAGTTTGAGTTCGAGCACTCGGTGAACGTTAAGTATCAAACTGAATAAAGACGTTCAAGCATCATCACCGACAGTCCATCAGTCTGCTAAACAGAGCGACGTCATGACAACATGTGACTTCTACCATCTTGTTCTGGTACTCAAACTGATTTCTTCTTTTTCTTTCTCTGCTAAAAAACGAAAAGGTAAGCTGACACGCTTTTTTTTCTCTCCAAAGGTGGCTGTGAATTCAATGTTTATATTTTCATGCTGTGAATCTTTTCTCAAACTTTAATTCAAGGTTTCTATGTGGTCTTTTATTTATTTTTTAAATTGATTGAATTCATTAAAGCTACAGGGGAAGGAAAGAGGAGGTCTTTGTGCTGAGGTGTGTTCAGACTAAAGAGTTCAGGAGCGTTAGACGTGGTTCCCATTGCATATCAACTAAAATACTGTAAAGACTTCAAAATCATGATTTGGGGCGCCAGGGGCCTAGCGGTTAGGTCGCACCCCATGTGTGGACACTATAGTGTGCAACCCCGGGTTCAAGTCCAACCTTTGGTACCTTTACCTCATGTCATTCACTTCTCTTTCTCCCTGATTCTCTTCTCTACTCACTGTCCTCTGAAGGACAGGAACAGAAAGAACTCTCAGTAGAAGTTGATGTTATTAGCTCCCTGACAGCTAACAAATGCACACAAGCTCTTTAGAATTTGTCTGAGGTTTTTCCACTTTAAAGGTCACATATCCTCCTCCTCTTTAACTAGTTTAAATAAGTCTCAAAGCTCCTCAAAACATGTGTGTGAAGTTTCTTGTTCTAAATCCACTCTGATCCTGTATTTGATCATGCCTATAAACCCCTCTATTTCAGCCCTGCTCAGAACAGGCTGTTTCTGTGTCTGTACCTTTAAATATGTAAATGAGCTGTGTCTGACCACGCCCCCTCCCTGGAAGGGCTTGGGTGTACTCGGTGCTTTTCTCGCTCCATGTCCTATTGTTTACGGTGAGAAGGCAGACTCAGAGGGCAGAACAAACACCTAGCTGTGGGAGTGTCACCCACCTGGGGGAGGGGCTACTGCCCTTTGTGATGTCATTAAGGGAAAATCTAATAATCCAGGGCAACCTTTTAGTCTGAACACACCTAAAGGATCCCAGCCTCTCATGCTGCATTCATGTCCTTTGGGAAATATCATATCAGAAGTTTTCTGCTTGGAACTAATATAAATCTGTTCAAATGGGACCTAAAGACGGATCGGGAACTTTGTGGTTGGATCCAGAGAATACTCTTGCATGAATCTTGACATATTTTTAAATCTCTTTCACCCGTCGTTAGTGATTTTTTTTTGTTTGTGGATTGACAATGCAATGCTTGATTTGGTATAAAAACACACTTTAAGAAGTATTGCTCACCAGTTCATGCGTGTAACGAAACCTCTAAAAGCCGACAGCTCCTAAAGGAAGCCCGCTGTAATTGTTCCCATTTGACATGAATGCAGCATTAGCCTGCATGCTAACTAGGAAACCACCGAGTCGTAGTCTACTGTCGTTCCTCAAAACAAAACTACATTTCCTCTCTGTGGCCTTCCCGTTTTTCTTGCACTAAGTTTCTATCATGCTCCAAAAAAGAATCATCTTTAGATAAATGGGGCTTCGTTATAACACACTGTAAAAGGGGGCTCGCTGCTTGTGGTAGAAATAGCCTTCTGTTGTTTTTTTTAACATCTGCACTACAACATTGGATTAGAGGTAAGAAAAACATCGTACAAGGCAAAGTGATTAAAAGCATGTGATTAAGCCTGCAAGTGGTAAAAAAAAAGAAACCCAAAGTGTGTACTTTTACAAACCAGATTGAAACCAAAGACTGGTGTTGAGGAGGTGATAGTGCATAGATTTGCATGGCACTAAAAGGCGTGCCAGGACTGAATACAGCACTCGATGACTCGTCTACCAGCTGTGGAAAAAACTGAAATCTTTCACTGCGTAAATATCAATATGATAAACATATCTGCCAGCATCCTGTGGAGTTTGATGATTAGAAGCTGATATGTTACAGGACGGGGTGTGAGTGTGTGTCGGGGGGGGGACCTCGTGTGGCGTCTTAACGGGGGATGCTACACAGAGGGGTTTTTTTCGAGGGGGAAGGAGCGCACAGAAGCGGTTTGAAGATGTTTTAGAGCAGAAACAAACCGAAGAAAAAAAATCTCTAAAGGACGCTTGTTGAGGCCTCCGAGTGCTGAAAGCTGCCCTGAAGGCACACTTCAAGTCTGTGTGGGTAAAGGGCAGGCAAAGAGCACAGAGGGGAAACCAGTACTGTCCACTTAGTCCGAGCGTCACCTCCCAACGGGCCGTTCTCATCGAGCTGGAAACTTCAAAATAAAGGCTTGTGGTCTAACTCCGCTCCTGTTTTCCTCCCGGGTCTTTATAAGCAGAGGAAAGCCCACGCCGCCTCCAGACAGGTCCTGCTGCGTCTACTCTGTGTTAGTGTGTTTCATATATTAATATATTCATGTGTGTGTGTGTGTGTGTGTGTGTGTCAGGTGTGTGGTGTCAGGGTTTGTCGGAGCAGGTGTCATCTAGTCCCCCCCCCCCCGTGTTGCTGCTACAGCGCTACGCCAAGGAGTAGATGGCGATGACGGGCGAGGTGGCCTCAGAGCTCTCGTTGCCCTCCGTCTCGTCCTTGTCCTTCTTCACCGTGTACTGGCCGATGAAAGAGCCGTCCTCGTTGAACTGGCCGTCGCCGCCCTCGCCGCCCTCGCCGTAGTCCACCAGGCTGTCGTCGCTTTCCTTCACGTTGCCGTCCAGCGACGTCTGGCTGCCCTGCAGAGGTTTGTTGTCCTCGTCGCTGCTGCAGAAGGGGGAGTGGGGAGGAGGAGAGTTAGAACGGGAGCGGGGTGATGTTGAATACCGTCAGCTGGAGGTGGGACCGTTTCCTTTCCATCGGCAGAGGTTAGTCAGGCACAGGAGAGTGAAAAGTTAAGGGGATTGCAGGTAAAGAAATGATGTTAAAGTAATTTTTTAGGCTTTTCTCTTGAAAACTCTTCATCAAGTGTTTGTCGAGGTCACACACTCAAATTTGTTTAATGTTCATTTCTTTTCCATGTTTGATTTAAAGGATAGGTTTGAATAGTTTTAATTCTACATCCTATACTTCTGGTACAAAGTCTTAAAATGGGGCAACATGAGAGCATGAGAACATGGGAGCATCATACCATTTAGAATACACATGCTCAAAACAGTCAAACACATTTCTGCTATTCTAAAATAATTTATTTTTGAATAGTTAAGGACGAGACCTCTCGTTCAGTATTCATGAAGGATTTGGAGGGCCAAGGTCTTTGTTAGTTATAGATGGATGGATCCTTTATTGTCATTGCAGATCACTACACAATGAAATTCAGTTCAGCCTAAACCCCTTGACAATCTTTGCAAACATTATTTTTTCCAAGATGGCAGCACCTGCTCTGAGTGTTTTGGCAGGCTCCACTCATGTGCAGAAATCTTTTAACATCGCTGTTTTTAATCTCTTTTATCTAGGCCTACTCTGGAAGATATTTTTTCTGGCCTTTAAAGTTTCTGCATGTTATCTTGAAACTGTGCATGAAAAGCAAAGGCAAACATGGACAAAACAATACCAGCCTCCACCTTCTCACCTGTGGCTTTCTTCTACTGCTGCCTGTTTTAGTCACCTGCAATGCACCTGAGACTCAGGCCACAAAAGCGCACCATCCTCACTATGTTACCGATCCACTGGGCATTTTAGCCGAAAAATCACAACTGAATCTCTTTGGATTTGGTTACGTCGCAGTCTTCACGCGGTTTCTTAAGGATGGCCGTGCTCAGGTGCTCAAGCCAGTACTCACAACTACAATCAGGCAGAAGAACAGCCCGTCTTCAGCCAAAATACTACTACTGCTGCTACTACTATCGGGAGATATCCATCTAAATCCCGGGCCCCTTTTCCGCCTAGCAGCCAATCCGACGTTGCAAGATATCAGCCCGATGCAGTCAGAATCACCCAAAGTGTCTAAACCTCTCCAACCGGTTATTACATCCACAACCCCCCCGCAACTCACCCTGACTAGTCCAGTCATCGATGCTGGAAACGGCGCGCTGGGTTGTCGGGAACCAACAGGTGCTCTGGGAGAGCCTGCCGGGCTTGTTCCATCCCTCGGGCTCGGACGGGAGCTTGGAGCGGAGTCATGATGCAGCACTTGTTGACCGCTGGTACTGACATTGGGGTGAGTTCGGTGCCTCGTATTTATCCATACAGTACGCCTGATATCTGTCATCCTCATGGTGAACCCCCGATGACAGCTGACGAATGTCAACAAACACGGAGTCCCGTGAGGGCCAAAATACACTTAACTAATCGCGCAAAACTGAAACAGAGGCAGTTAAGACTCTTAACTGTGAATCATGCCAAAATCATCTGGAACTCTGAAACTAAACCCAAAGGAATCCTGGGAGGACATATAAATATCAGAAGCATACTACCAAAAATAGACCAGATACGAAATGTACTTATTGATTCTAATCTGGATTTTTTTGTGTATATCTGAGAGTTGGTTAAATCCCAATGTTCCTACCGACCTTATTAACAGACCAGAATACACATGCTACAGGAGAGATAGGCTTAAGGGAAGGGGAGGGGGTGTTTTAATTTATATTAGGGAGCATTTTAAATGCCTAGAGCTTGAACTGAATTCAAACTTGGAGTGCATGGGATTGAATGTAATTCTCTCTCCTAACATGAAATGTAATATTGCTGTGCTTTACAATCCTCCATCACATGATGTACATTTCTATAATGAACTGAAGAAGCTTCTTTCTGTTGTTGACAACTCTTGTGAATGTATGTTGTTTGGGGATTTTAACATTAACTGGTTGGAAAAAAGTGGTAAATCAAAATTAAAGCCAATTATGGAGAAATTTAAATACAAACAGCGGGTTGATAGACCAACTTGAATCACAAGAAAGACTGAAACCCTTATTGATCTAATTTTTACAAATAGACCAGAGAGAGTAACAAAAATATACAATCTCATTACTGGCCTTTCGGACCACAACATGACACTGATGGTAAGAAAGCTAACTAGAAAACACCTAATCCACCACAATAAAACAGAAAATCTAATTTTAACAACAGCAATTCCCAAGTCAAAAATAGCTGACTTTGAACATGATTTGAAGGAAGTCAACTGGGAACAGGTAACTAAAGAATCAGATCTAAACCACAGTGCAAACATTTTTGCCTCTACCCTATGTGAATTATTAAATAAATACACAAAAATCTGGAAAAGTAGACCCAAGAAATACTCTCTTCCATGGATTAATAGTGATATCCTTCAGATCATAAAAAAGCGAGATCTTGCTCTTAAATGGTCTCTAATAACTAAAAACAACACTGACCACCTTATTTACACTGGCTTGAGGAACAAAGTGGTGTCTGAACTGTGCAAGGCCAAGACAAATCACTTCTCCAAACTCATTGAAGAGGCCAGTGGCAGTAGTTCTAAATTGTGGCAACACATAAACAAACTAACTAACTCCAGTAAGCAAAAGCACCCCAAAATAAACTGTCTTAAAGTCAGTGATAATTTAATTCATAGTAACGAGTCTATTGCAAATGTTTTTAATAGCTTTTTTATTTAGAGTGTACAAGAGTTAGCGAGTCATTTCAAAACTACAGAGTCATCTCCTGAAGAACCTGACCATGATCGCACAGACTCCTTTTGTATAAAAGTGGTATCACATGACAAAGTTAAAAAGATGATTTTTAACATGAGTAACTCCATGTCAAAGGATATTCATAACCTTCATGCTGCATTAATCAAAAAACACCAGAGCTATTTGTTGGAGCCAATTACTTACTTAGTCAACCTGTCAATACAAACAAAAAAATTCCCAGATAGCTGGAAAACTGCAATAATTACCCCAGTTTTTAAATCAGGAGACAAGGACATAGCAAGTAATTACAGGCCTATTGCTATTCTCCCTGTAGTCTCAAAGATTCTGGAGAAGAGTGTAGCTGAGCAATTGATGGAACATTTAGAGTCTAACCAATTGCTTCATCCACAGCAGTTTGGGTTTAGACAAAAATATTCCACTGAAACAGCAAACTGCTATTTGCTTGAAAATATTAAAGCTCCACTGAATAAAGGAAGTGTTGTTGGGGCAGTGTTCTTGGACCTGAAAAAGGCCTTTGACACTGTCAATCACACTATTTTACTGAATAAATTAAAGCAATTCCAAATGTCATCAGAAGCTCTGCAGTGGTTTAAATCTTACCTGGGGGGGAGACAGCAATGTGTTAGGGTCAATGGGGTGAAGTCTCATCTGCATGCCAACAGTATGGGAGTACCACAAGGGTCTGTACTTGGTCCACTGTTGTTCTCAGTGTACATCAATGACCTACCAAACTGCTGTCCAGGCACCAACTGCCAGATGTATGCAGATGATACCGTTATCCATGTGTCCACTAACCAGCTAGCTTAGCAGGTGAGCACCTAACAGAGGCATTACGTAATGTTTCCAAATGGCTCGAGTTGTCTCATTTAACTATTAATGTTAAGAAAACTGTTGCCATGTGCTTCTCCATACGTAACAGATCTGGAAACGATGTATTTGATGTACGGATTAAGAATGAAGCAATTGAAGTAGTAAAAGTAGTTAAGTATCCAGGCATCATCATGGATGAGAATTTAAAATTTGACAGTCAGTATAAGTACATTGTGAAGAAGGTCAAACCAAATCTAACTTGTTTTTGTTTTATTAGAAGGGATATTTCATGTCAAACTGCCAAATTATACATGCATGCAATGATTTTTTCACATCTGTCATATTGCATCACATTATGGTCCCAAACTTCTCCAACTACATTAAAACCTATTGTTTCTTTATATAAGCAGACAATAAAAGTCATGGACCAGCAACCTATGAGATGGCATCACTGCGGCATTTAAAAAAAAACACAACCTTTTAACCTTTGACAATTTTATGGATTTTAGTAATCTTAAACTGTTTTTTAAATGTGTAAATAATCATGTGTCACCACTGTTATCTGAATTAGCCATTAGGCGTCGGAGCTCTCGTAGGGCAGTCACACGAGCCTCCGTCAGTGGTGATTGTCTTGTCCCAATGTACAAGACATCTTTTGGCCAGTCTGCTTTCTCTGCAAAGGGGGCAAAACTTTGGAACTCTCTGCCCACTGGCATAAAATTAGAGAGCAACAGTATTGCTTTTAACAGAGGACTCAAACAATGGCTAAAATCAAAACAACAGTGCTCACATGAATAGCTTCTGACTGGTTTATTGTTTGATCATACTGCCTTTGCTCTACGGTTCTATTTATTTATTCTCCCATTATTGTTTTCTCTGTTATATCGCTTTTCTCCCTATCTTAATTGTTTTCCTTTCTAAAGCCTCCTGTGGACCGGTGTTGAGAACTAGCATGCTTGCTAAAACACTTAAACAATGCATCTGGTATTCCAATGTATCTGTGATGTCCATGCCAAATAAAGTCTATTATTATTATTATTACTTTAACAAAATATTTTTAAATAATTAAAAGATATAGAAAGTAAGCAAGTTTATGGCACATAAGGAAAAAATGATTTTTACAAAATCAAGAAAAAGAAGCTGTCATGTGTTACCAGAGATTGTAGTCTTTCAAAAACCAACCTCTTCTTCATCATTCCCCCCACAAATTAAAAAATAAATGCATATGCTCAATAATGATATTAGAATTAAATCTTCTCATGGGAGATAGGAGCTCAGCTGTTGAGTAGATAATACAATTACATTATAAGGAGTTGGATTTTATTGCAATCCCAATTGTTAGATAGATGTAGTTGTTGGTGTTCATAGTCTTTGTAATTTCATATGTATGTTCTACGAAAATGTTAATGTTTGTAATAAATGTAAAAAAATGTCATCAATAGTAATTTTTTATTCGTGAAAGATTATTAATATTTGAAAAATGCTTGTATGTGTGTTTATTGCAAAATATTAAAAGTGTAACATGTAGCTGTGAAAGAGCGTATCAAATTGGTACTGTCACATTTAAAACACTGCAGAGAGCTGTGCTGTGTAAGGGAGCTTGACAGTGGATTTCTCCGAAAGCACACAGTAAAAGTACTTCATAGTACCCGTGCATGTAGTCTTAGAAGTACTAAGTCCAACCATATCAGAATCATGGTGTACTTATGTAAGAAATATATATATAATTATTGTTTTCTCCAAGAAAACTGTTGTTTTTTGTAAATTGTGAACACCTTATTTTGAAAAACGGAAGTTACCGCAGATTCGCAGAATTATTCTCACACTAACTTCAACGACCTCCGAAGCTATTCCCTGAACAGTATTCTGTTTCCTCCCGTTTCATACACGTGTATCTCATAGTCAGTTTTATGGTCAGACTTCGGCATTTAGCACTTGACGTCATCGCTCTCTCTGTCTGTTACTCCTGCTCGCTCTGGAGTCCGGAGCATTTACCATAAAGATCAGAATACGTGGGCACTTCAGATTTAGGGGCGGCTCACTTCACCATGTAAACTCGAGGAGCGGCTGGCTTGACCGCAGTAATCAGCTGGCTATCCAGCGCGAGCCACATGCGTAAATGGATGAGAGGGGAGATGACTGCTAGAGGTCAGAGACGTCGTATTTAAGTTTATGTTCTGCTTGTTCAACAGTCGTTTGATGTATAGATATTTTTATCATTCAGAGAGGATTTGATTTGCAATTTGAATCTTCTTTTTTTTCTTTTGGCGCTTGTGATTTTCCTTTGGCGCTGGTTAAAACCTCTTTGGGGGGCCCCAAAGAATTCTCTCTGCAGGAAAAACCCTGATACTGAAGCAGCCAAACTGCTGTTAGTCTGTGGAAACAGTCTCAGACGGTTTGCTGGTTTCTGAGTGTAAATTGATGATATTTAACTTTAAGTGTGTTTAAAAACTCTGATTGTTGCTGGATGTGTTTCAACTTTTATCTGTTAGTCGTTCTAAACTTGTTAACATTTGGTTTAATGTGTCTGTAGAATTTGAGTCTTTATGTGATAATAATATAAAACTATGTTTGCCAAAATAAATATTTAATTCACTTAGATTAACTTCTTCTATTCTTCTTTTGAAGAAATTATTGATGTTGTTAAAGATTTTGAGTAAGAACTCAACAGACTACAACAATATTGATATGACATTGGTGAAAAGTATAATTAACTCTGTGATAAAACCTTTCACATATATCTGCAATCAATCCCTGAAAAATGGTGTCTTTCCAAATAACATGAAAATTGCTAAGGTTATACCAATATATAATTCCTGAACACATTTTCTTAAACTACAGACCGGTCTCTTTACTGCCACAATTCTCCAAAATACTGGAAAAACTATACTATGTAAGACTACATGATTTTATAACTAAACACAATATACTGTATGATCAACAGTATGGATTTAGAAACAACAGGACCACCTCAATGGCACTCATAGAATTTGTAGAAGAGATCACAACAGCCGTCGAAAACAAAGATGCCGTAGGAGTTTTCCTGGATCTTCAAAAAGCATTTGACACAGTTGACCATAACTTATTACAAATAAAACTACAGAAATATGGAATCAGAGGAGTTGCACTCACTTGGCTCATCAGTTACTTAGACAACAGATATCAATATGTTCAAATCAATCATGCTCAATCACAACAGAAGAAGTTAAAGTGTGGAGTTCCCCAAGGTTCAGTGTCGGGGGCCATTATTATTTCTTCTGTACATCAATAACATATGTGAAGTCTCCTGTATTTTAAAAACTATTTTATTTGCAGATGACACAAATTTACTATGCTGTGGGGACAATCTGGAAAAACTTTTGGATACAGTGGGAAATGAATTAAAGAAACTGAAGAGTTGGTTTGACTCAAATAAACTAACATTGAACTTAAATAAAACCAAATTTATAATCTTTGGGAACCGATCAACTGACTTGACCAAGAAACTTATGATTAATGATTTGGAAATTGAAAGAGTGGCTGAAATAAAATTTCTTGGAGTTATTGTAGACAATAATTATTTATTTATTTATTTATTTTTATTTTACAGGGACATATTAATAAACATTTCAGTAAATATGCCGAGTTAGCCAAAAGGCTCATTTTCATCTGTTGTCCCTGGACAGATTTTATAAAAGGCTCCCTAAAAAAACAAAACAAATTCAAACATTGCTAAAAGCTACAAAAACAAGTATTAGTAAAAGCACGTATCCAATAACCTCATAAAAAGTAAATGTAACGTGCACACAACAAGACAACATGTAACACAATATACAATAAACACGTACAAATTACAAATTAGAGAAGGCCACATAAAAAACATTGAGTGAGCTATACCTGAAGCTCACCTCAACAGACAACTTAACACGCAGGCCACATTCATTTAAAAAACAGCACACATTCATCAACAACCAGACACAAGGGGGCAGCAGCGAGCGGAACAGGTTTAGTGCTGGCAGATGTGGTTATCAAATAGCCAGTGTTTCAGATGTGAACTAAATGAACGATATGTGTTGCTCTCTCTGATAACTGTTGGGATGTTGTTCCATTCACGTGAGGCTGGAACAGAAAAGGCCGACTGACTAAAAACACACTTCCTTAGAGGAATAATGCAGTCGCCTCTTGAGACACCCCTCCTGAAGTGATGTGTGTTTGTTCATATGCTTACAAACTCTCTGAGTGGGGGAGGGGCCAAACCATGTGTGATTTTATAAAGGAGGCATGCATTTTTGTGTTTAATCATGTTCTCCCAGCTCAGGAGGTTGTATTTTCTGAGGATTGAACAGTGGTGGAATTGCTTTGGTTTTTTTGTCTAAAACTTTTATTGTCTGTTTATACAAAGACTGTAGTGGTTTTAATGTGGTGTGACTTGCCTGAGACTAGCTTGTCATACAGTAGGTCATATATGAGAAAATCATTGAATGCATGTACATCTTGGCTGCTTCAGTAGACATGGAGTTTCTGATAAATCTGAAGTTGGCAAGGTTAAATTTAATTTGTTTCCAGACTTTTTTTTACATGTGCTTTAAAGTTCAGGTTGGAGTCAAGTACAATGCCAAGGTATTTGAATTCTTTTACAATCTGTAGTTTTCTCCTGACACAAGTATATCTGGATCGGATATCTGGTTTGAGTCATTTGTTTTAGTGAAGAACATACCAACAGTTTCAGACACGTTAAGTTGGAGACAGCACTGATTAAGCCATGCTGTAATTTTGACCATTGCGGTTGTTAGTTTTGAAGCAACTTCTGCTTTTGTTAAACCACGCACATACAAAACTGTATCGTCAGCATACATTTGAATGTTAACCTCAGGACACACAGATGGCAGGTCATTTACATACAAGCAGAATAAAAGTGGGCCCAGTATAGAAACCTGCGGAACCGTGGACAAGGAGAGGGCTTCAGATTGATAATTAAGTATTCACACACTTTGAGAGCGGTTGGAGAGATATGATTCTACCCATTTAAGTGCATCAGCAGAAATTAAAGGTGGATAACTTAGATAGAAGAACCCTGTGATTTACAGTGTCAAATGCTTTTCTGAGATCCAGAAAGACAGCACCAACAATGCCACGGTGATCTAGCAGTGATTTGATTTTTTCAATGAAGAAGCAGTTAGCTGTCTCTGTTGAGTGGTTGGATCTGAATCCAAACTGCACTGGATGCAGGTGATAAGAGCTGTTGTTCAGGTGATGTATAATTTGCTCAGCCGCTGATTTCTCTGCAACTTTAGACATAATAGGAAGAATGCTGATGGGCCTATAATTGCAGGGTGAATGGGGATCACCAGATGTGTACATTGGTGAAATAACGGCAGATTTCCACACCCTTGGGAATTCACCCTGTGATATTGAGAGATTAATGATTTTGGTGATGGGTTTGGCTAATGCTGCACCAAGATCCTTAACCATTGTTGTGTCCATCCCAAAATCATCTTTTGCTTTTGATGGCTTGAGGGATCTAATAATTTCTGTGATCTTTGATTCACTAACATTTATAAAATGGAAAGCTGGCTCTGTTTTGTTTGCCAAGCACAGATTAACCTGCTTAGCAGAGAAGCTCTGTGCAATAGTTGCTACAGAATCGACAAAGTATCGATTAAGAGCTCCAGCTACTTCAGCTGGGTCCTTCGTCAGGTTTCCATTCAAGCTAAGTTCAATTTGTTTTCCTACTTTGGTTTGTTGACCCAGGAGCTTTTTTAACTGACTCCATATTAATTTAGAATTTCCCCTCGCCTCATAAATTATTGTCATAAAAAAATCAGCCCTAGCCTTCCTCAACCCTGCTCTCACCTTATTTCTTAACATGGCAAAATGAATTTGTCGTGGAACAATCTGGTCTTAATGGCCATTTTCAGTGCCAGATCTCGCTCTTTCATCAGTTTTAAAATATCTGCATTTATCCAGGGAAGACTGTTCTTTTTATTCCTATACTTAAATTTACAAGAAAATTCTGTGTTGACACTATGCACTTTACTTGGGAATATTTGACTGCCCTCCTGCAAGTTTTTTCCGAAGAGCGAATCATTCTAATTGACGCTATTTATAGTGTTTTTAAAACATTCCTGCTTGTTCTTAGGAATTCTAAGAGATTCATTCTCTTTGGCAATTGAGGGGCTAAATCTCGTTTTTGTTAATTTTCTGATCACCAGAATAAGATTGTGGTCAGATATCCCAGTGATCATATTGAGAGATTTCGTAATTCTCTCAGGTCTGTTACTAAATACCAAGTCAATCTGAGTTTATTATCCTGGAAATCACACATACAATACATTAAGGCAAAAATATCAAAATCTATTGCAATTTTATTTAAAGTGAAAGGGCTGTTAAATCAACAGTCACTTTACACGTTGTACTGCTCCCTAATACTCCCATATATTAGTTACTATGTGGAAGTAACTACAAAACAAATACAGAACCAGTGTTCATTCTCCAGAAAAGAGCCATAAGAATTATAACTAACTCCAACTACAGAGAACCAACCAACCCACTCTTCATCAAACTGAAAACACTGAAACTTAACGACTTGGTCGACTTTAAAACCACTCAAATCATGTACAAAGTTAAAAATGATCAGATACCGAACAGTATCCAAAAGTTTTTTCAGCAGAGGGACAGTAAACACAATCTCAGAGGAATATTTATGTTAAAAAAAACAGCAGTAAGGACCAACATGAAACTACACTGTATTACAATGAAGGGTGTTGATTTATGGAACAGCTGCAGTGATGAAATTAAAACATGTAAAACATTAGGACAGTTTAAACACATTTTCAAGAATAATATATTTAACAAATATAAAATTGAGCAGTCAATGGGAAAAATTGAATCAATATCAGTTGTAAGGTCTGTACCGTCTACCAATTGATGTGTGTAATACATTATATCTGTTGCTTTTGTTACTTCATTATCTGTATTATTCAACTTTATTTTTGAAAGCTTAGTCTTGGATTCATTTATTAAGCTAAAAAGATAAAAAGGGTAGGACTGGATATGTTATTTAACTTCATCCTACACCCTTTTCGAACATGGACTGGTTAAGGAGAAATAATCGAGCCACTGCAGAAAGTCTGCTTTGATTGCTGTTTGCTTTGTTTGTAATGTATATTTTATTTTATTTTAAAAACATGTTTGAAAAAAAAAAAATAATAAAAAAAAAAAATAATAATAATAATAATAATGTTTGACATTTTATTGATGTTGCTTATGTTCTTTTTAAAATCAGAATTCATGTTGTGAATGGTCTGAACCACTGGGCTTTATACTAGCAGAATTTATATAAAAATATTAATTGTATCCAACCTTTTCCAATTTGTTCATTACTTGTGAATAACATTCGGTTCCAACTGAAAAAGGTTCTGAGACCCACTTTTGGGTCCCGACCCATCTGTTTAGAAACACCACATTTTCCCAAAAGATGCAGAGGGCCCCCAAATGACTAAATCTGCCACTGGTTATACATGTGGGGCTGATGTTCCCTACACAAACCAAACTGTCCCTGGGATTTAGTGAACATTATTGTTGCCATAGTAACAAAGGGATCAAACCCAAAAACAAAGCAGCATAGGGGCTAACAGTCTGAAAACCACAACTATTGCTGAAGATGATCCCAGCTCACTTTGTTTAGTTTGCTAAACCTAGTTAGCTTGGATTAATGCTTTTTACTTTGAACCCAGCAGAGGGAGACGATCACCAAGAAACCTGAACAAACAAAAGTCATCACTGTTTCAGTTCCAGGAAATAACAAGAAGGGGAGGTGTTCTGTGAGTCAGAGATTAGACTCCATTCTGAGTGGACAGAGCAGAAGGACAAAGACGTGTGAGACAGGGTGAGTTTAATTCAACATTATTATGACTTTACTGTTTAAACCTCTGGTTCATCAGTTAATGAAGCAGGTTCATGCTGAGTAATACTTTAAAACTGATCACATACAGAGCAGGATCAGCTCTGTGAATGTGGACTACTTCCTCTTTTCAAAATACATTTTGTGTACACACACACACACACACACACACACACACACACACACACACACACACACACACTCCAGTGTTTCCCCTAGGTTTAAAGCTCTGGGGGGGTCCTGCGAGTTGTTCCTGCAACTCGCGCTGGATAGCCAGCTGATTACTGCGGTCAAGCAGTCAATCATCAACCTGTGTGTCTGTGAGACACAACCACACACACCCAGACCACCGCTGGTGTGTGTGTGTGTGTGTGTGTGTGTGTGTGTGTGTGTGTGTGTGTGTGTGTGTGTGTGTGTGTGTGTGTGTGTGTGTGTTTTAGCGCCCAGGAAGCTGAACTACATTAGTTTTGTATTTCAGCTGGATGTCAGCGTGGTACTGTAATCTCTGTTCACTTTAAATCTAAGCCTGCTGTACGGGTTGTGCCTGTTAGTATTTATTTTCACATAATCATTCACTTGAATCATTTTGTGGATATATCATTTTAAATCTGTCGACCATCTAAGGGTCATTGGTTTAGGTCTGTGTGGATGTAACAGTTTGTGTAAGACTCTCATAGCAGCAGATCTATTTTTGGAGAGGAGCCGAGTGTATGTTGTGAGCTTAAATGACTTCAATGTAGATATCTGACAGTTTCAAGTGAAGGTAATGTCACCTCTCTAGCCTTTTAGAAGTCTTCCCAAATGGTAAAAGAATTTGTAGGCTGTACCAGCTAACAGAATATAACAGGACCGTTAACATGAAAAGTTTGTCAGCCATTTGTGTTCTGTTGCTGTTGTCTGACCTCGGCCCAATAAATTCTAAGATAAGCCACTGTCTGTTTCACCATTTCATCATTGGACATTTCCAGCAGAAACATCATGGCGTCATGATGTTCTTACATGCTTTTATATTTTGATATCTTTTTCTCTATATGGGTAATGTGCAATATATGTTGTGTTTTATACATGGGTCTGTACTTTTCTGTTGACATGTCGATGTGTTTTTCTATTGTTTTTATGGATTCTACTGTGAGGCCGCTGAATGTGTGCAGCACTTTGAGCCCAAGACAAATGTCTGAAGTTATAGTATTTACAGCTGCTCCTTTGAGCCCAAATCAACGCCACAGCGCTCTTCTTTTCATCATGTTGGACTTGAGACAGCGAGGCGTCAGTTTAAACACACCTGAAGCTGGTTGACCCGCTGTTAAAGAGATGCTAGTCTGTGCTCTGTTAATCATGTTACACCAAGCAAAGCCATTCCAGCATATAGAGCACCATTGTGACCCTCGCTCTGCCACTGTGGTCGGTAGGTTGAGCAAATTCACCCGCCACTGCAAAAAGACACCCGTATGTGACGAGTGCTGATTTCCAACCCTGTTTTATACACTTCTAGTTGTACAAATGTCCTAAAGGTCATGGTTGCTGTTAAATACTAACATGTTAGTTTAATGTTTAAAGTTTAAGACTCAATGTCTTGTTATTGGCATTATTCAGGGCAGATCAGACGGACAAATCATGTTAGGATCAAAACAAACTGCACTGAGGTGCTGCATCAGGTACTTAGACAGACAGGAAGGAAGAGAAAATCAAATGAAGGATCACATCAGGTAATGAGATGTGGACACTTGACCATCTCCGTCTTTCACATTTTTCCTGCTTGTGTCTCACCTGTTTGTTATTTTGTCCTCAGGTTGTTTTACCTGCATGAACGTCTTTTATTGTCCTCTGATCAATCTGGAGATCAGAAGATGAGTGATCGAGGAGACAAAGAGGAGGACAGAGCAGAGTCTCCTCTGTCCAGCTGTCTCTCTATGAAGAGTGACCTGTCTAAAGATGATCCTCTAAACTTCAGTAATGAACCAGGACCCTCAGATCCACAGTAAGAGAACTTTTTTTAATCACCAAACTGTCAAACTAAAAGAAAGAGTCCTGAACACCATAATGTGTTGATTTTCTTGTTTTTAATCATCAACCTGCACACAGTGATCATACAGAGAAAGTCACTGAACTCATAACAACATACTAAGGATTATATATATGTATTATATGTTTATAGATCAGATAATATGATTTCAGTATTGACTCTTTGGTTGTGTATCTAGTCGTCTTCTCTGTGATTCTGCAGGAAGAAGTCTTTTAAACTGATCCTGAAGTTTAGTGAGATCTGCTGTGATCGTTTTCTTTCAATCATGTTTTCTGTTGTGTCCACTCTTTGTTTGTCTTTTTTAATGTTTTCTAACATGACTACACAATGAGATCTTTTTTTACTGAAGTACCGTAAAATCCGGTGTAAGATGCACTTTTAATACCTGTTTTTATTTCATCTTAAAAGTTGGCTGGGTCTTACTAATATACCAGTATAAAATGTTGACACATGAGCCATCATTACCGCGGGTGCAGAAGTCACCATCACTGGGTGCGGCTGGACGCGATTAAAAAACCATCCTCATTCATTGGGCCTGATTTACTAAAGGTTTGTGTGTCTTAAAACGTGTGCAAACTTGATACCACCCACAAAAAATGTGTTAACTGATCTACTAACGGAGCGCAGTGAGGACTGCGTCTCTCATATGAACAAAACAACACGCATTGACCATTTAGTACGTTTGACTTAATGAATATTCAATATGGGGCGTTTCTGCCCGAGAAAGGAGAAAATGCAAACAAGTTAAGTTAGTACACGCATTGTGATTTACCAAGCCTGACAAAAACTGAGGTGATTGTGACGGTGTCTGAATTTAACACCTTTGAAAAGAAGGTGCTAACCCAGGAGACCAGTGTTACACACAACAGACTGCTGTTATTGAAGTTAGGAGGAGACATAGGCACAACAAAAGAAGACATACAGATCACGTTATTCCCCACACATGTTAATAAGTTTGGAATGACAGCAGGAAACACCATGATTAAACTATATTGTTGCCTATTTAAACAAAACTGAACATTCACAGCCTCTGCATTCTAAAGAATCTCAACACTGACGTTTATTTCTTCCTATTTCCCTCTTCTCACCAACATTTTATTTTAAACTTGGGATTTCCTTTTTCTCAGGTTGTGCGTCTCTCCCCCAGCTCGTGTCCTCTGGTGCGCTCCTCTCCATAGTGCGCTCGTCTCCTCCCTCTAAAGCCCGCTGCTGCTACGCTTGACTGGGGGGACCTCACCACTGCTTGTACCCCCGTCTTAGATAACTCTTAGGAAGAGCGTTTATGTCCGATCAGACACAGCGCTGGCCAGCTGTCTGGTGCTCAACAATGTGCTGAGTGTCACGCCTGAGCGCCACAGAGGACACAGCTCACACCTCCTGCACAATGTATGACAATTCATCTTCAAAAGATGAAAAAAACAGAGGCCCTGTTTAATGCAGAGGTTTTCTTATGAGCCAAATTTTCTTTTTGTAATATTCAGTTTCATCTGCTATAACTCAGAAATACTGGACGTTCATTTACCTCTTCCACTGATACCTATTTTGCGCTTGCCGTCGTTCTGCTTTCCGTCCAAACTCTCCATGACGTAAACCAGTAGAACACACAAAAACCCAACTTAAATAGTACCGCCTCCACAAGGTTTACACCTGCTGTCATTCACGCAAACTTTCTTAGTTGATCACCCGAAAAACACACACTCACCAAACGTGCAATTTTTTGGAGTGAACACACAGTTTAGTACTCTTTACTTGGGACTTTAGTAAATCAGGCCCTCAGTGTATTAAGAGCTGATTGCACGCTGTTCTGGGAAAGACAGCGACACAGACCAGTCTGGCTGCGCTACTTTTTCAAAACTTTTCCCTCAAGAGGTCATAATAATGAATTTACAGAAAACTGTAGGATATTGTTCCATAAATAAACCTTGTTGAACGCTCTTTTGATTGAAAGAGTTCTTTATTAAAGTTAAAGAGAAACAAGTGGAGTCGGGCAGAGAGCTCGCAAGCTAGGAGTCTCTGCTTCACAACTTTCCCTGCAGGCTGAGAGCTCGACTACCGTACTGTAGCTGGTAGGAGAGCAGACTCCACAAAGAGAAAACAGACTAAAAGGGTGACAGAGCTGAACAGTAACTGCAGGTTTTGGACTTCGCTGAACACAATAAAAACTGTCACGCAGGAAGACAGTGTAAACTTTATTTTCTCTCTGAGAGACCTTCAAAAACACAACACGTCTTATACCAGAGCAACTTATATTTCAGATTTTACGGTACTTCTTTTTTTAACTCATGACACAGCTCCTGCACATGCTCAGTGTGCAGGTCGTGACACAGCTCCTGCACATGCTCAGTGTGCAGGTCGTGACACAGCTCCTGCACATGCTCAGTGTGCAGGTCGTGACACAGCTCCTGCACATGCTCAGTGTGCAGGTCGTGACACAGCTCCTGCACATGCTCAGTGTGCAGGTCGTGACACAGCTCCTGCACATGCTCAGTGTGCAGGTCGTGACACAGCTCCTGCACATGCTCAGTGTGCAGGTCGTGACACAGCTCCTGCACATGCTCAGTGTGCAGGTCGTGACACAGCTCCTGCACATGCTCAGTGTGCAGCTCTCTATAAAGCTGATTAATAACTTTTCAAAGGTCTCAGGTCTCAACCTAAATATTAAACACTTTGAACTTATGGCTGTTAAAGATTGTAATGTTCCCCATATTTGTAATAATCCAGTGAATCAGCAGGTCACATACCTGGGAGTAGTTATCACCAAGGAGCAAAATATAAGGTGTACCTTAAATTTGAATCCCATCGTTGATAAAACTCTTGTTTACAAAGAGATTTATCTCTGAGACGAAGGACCTTTCTCTCAAAAGCTGAGGGCATTTCCAGACTCACTAATCCGGCTCTATCTTTGGATGTTGACTAAAATGTAACCAAAAGATTTGATTATACGTTGTTTAACTTTCTGTGGAAAAACAAAATACATTATGTTAAAAAGAACGTGACAATAAACACGAGTCAATGTGGGGGCTTGAACTTTTTAGACTTCACAGCTCTTAACATTCAAAGTGAACAGGTTGAGACATTTTAAATAACCAAACATCTCTATGGAATATGATTCCTAATGATGTGGATTTCCTTGTTGTTGGTATGTTTGATGAAGAAATTAGCCGTTGAGTCTGACTTGCTTTCAAAGAGTATAATTTTATTTAGAATCACTGGTCACGTCTGACCAGGAGGATCAAGAAGCTAAATAATGATCTCCCCGAACATACAGAGACAATCGCCTATATGCATCTAAACGTCTGCTTTTCATCATGGGTCAAAAAAAACATCATGTAACACATCCATATTTGGCAATACTCCTACACAACACCTCAATGTAAACATTCAACTTGAGAGGACTCCTAAATCTCCTTCAGATACAAATCTCTCCAGATGTACACGTTATAAACTTAAAGGAGCAGTATATTATCTCTGTCCTAGTTACGTCAGAAACTTCACTAATTATGTTTTTTCTAAAGTTGGTGGCCTGGAATTTTATTACTGTGCAACTATAATATCAGTAAAATCCTGATCAAACTATCCAACTTCCATAAACAGATACTCTTGACTTGGTCTCTCATCTTGAAACATAACTTCTCTCCACACAGATATTACATCTGGAACAATAAGGACATTCTCTACAAAAATGAATCCCTGTTTTTTGAAAACTGGTTGAAAATAACATCACACTTGTAGATCAGTTATTGGACTCAGATGGTAGACTCTATGGTTACACAGACAGACTTCTGCACATGCTCACTGCGGAGGACATGGCACACCTTTTTAAAACGTTTTGTGTCTTTATTTGATTCAGTCCACCACTGGTTTCTAAATGTCAGTGTCAGTTTTCACGGCTTTATGATTTCCCTTATCTCCACAGAATAACAAAGGGGTCTGTTTCTGTGGAGGAGCAGCTGTCCAGCTGTGCTTTGTGTCAGTGTGTCCCAAGAGATCCAGTTTCTACCAGATGTGGACACTGGTTCTGTAGACAGTGTCTCACCTCATACTGGGACCAGTCTACTTCATCAGGAGAGTCCTCCTGTCCCCAGTCTGGAAAGCGATCTAAAATAAGAGGAGGACTGCAGAGATCCAGTAAGTCCAGCACTGTAATAAGTAAGACTGAAGTCATTGTGTCTAAAAACAAGACAGAGCAGTTAGTATTTTCATTGATATATAGTTAAATGAAACATTTACATTTTATCTGATTCTTGCTGTCAGTTTATATTCAGTATATTTTATTTCTCTTGTAGCAGCACACATTTATTACAGGGATGTTTTTGTGTCATGCAGTTTGCTTAATGTGTAATAATGAAAATTGTTTATTTGATCATTTTATAAATCCAGTCTCAGGATATGTTTCTTCTCTTTCAGCAGATAGAGGTCTGCAGGAGGTTACAGATGAACTTAAGATCAGTCTGAGGAAAAGATGTGAACATGTGACTGAAGGAAGTGATGAAACAGGAAGTAGAACCCTCCTCAACAGGATCTACACTGAGCTCTACATCACAGAGGGACAGAGTGAAGAGGTGAACACCCAACATGAGGTGAGACAGCTTGAGACAGACTCTAAAAAGAAGACCCTCCATGAGACTCCAATCAAGTGTCAGGACATCTTTAAAGCCTTACCCGACCAACAGAACCAAAAGACAGAAGCTCAACCCGACCAACAGAACCAAAAGACAGAAGCTCAACCCGACCAACAGAAACCCATCAGAGTGGTTCTGACAAACGGCGTCGCTGGTGTTGGAAAAACCTTCTCAGTGCAGAAGTTCACTCTGGACTGGGCAGACGGCTCAGAGAACCAAGACGTCAGTTTGGTGATCCTGCTTTCATTCAGGGAGCTGAACTTGATCAGAGATGAGGAGTACAGTCTTCTTGAGCTGCTCCGTGTTTTCCATCCAACATTACAGAAGGTCACAGCAGAGACGCTCGCTGTCTGTAAACTGTTGTTCATCTTTGACGGCCTGGATGAAAGCAGACCGTCGTTGGACTTCAAAAACAGAGAGGTTGTGTCTGATGTCACAAAGAAATCACCATTAAACACACTGTTGACAAACCTCATCAAGGGGAATCTGCTCCCCTCAGCTCTCATCTGGATAACTTCTCGACCTGCAGCAGCCAATCAGATTCCTCCTGCATGTGTTGACAGGGTAACAGAAGTACGAGGCTTCACTGACGCCCAGAAAGAGGAGTACTTCAGGAGGAGGTTCAGTGATGATGAAGATCTGTCCAGCAGAATCATCTCACACATCAAGACATCCAGGAGCCTCCACATCATGTGTCTGATCCCGGTCTTCTGCTGGATCACTGCCACAGTTCTGGAGCACATGATGAGCACAGAGCAGAGAGGAGAGCTGCCCAAGACCCTGACTGACATGTACTCACACTTCCTGCTGGTTCAGACAAAGAGGAAGAAGAACAAGTATGATGAGGGACGTGCGACAAGTCCACATGAGCTGATGGAGGCTGACAGGGAAGTTCTTCTGAAGCTGGGGAGGCTGGCGTTTGAACATCTGGAGAAAGGAAACATCATGTTCTATAAAGAAGACCTGGAGCGTTGTGGTCTGGATGTCACAGAGGCCTCGGTGTACTCAGGAGTTTGTACAGAGATCTTCAAAACAGAGTGTGTGATCTTCCAGAAAACAGTCTACTGCTTTGTTCATCTGAGCGTTCAGGAGTTCCTGGCTGCAGTCTACAGGTTCCACTGTTTGACAAACAGGAAGAGAGGTGTAGTGAAGGCTTTCCTGAAAAACATCATTTTTCAAACTCCTGAAAGTGATGACTCATCCCTGGATGTCTTCCTGAGGAGTGCCATGGAGAAATCCCTGAAAAGTAAAAATGGTCACCTGGACCTGTTTGTTCGCTTCCTTCATGGCCTCTCTCTGGAGTCCAACCAGAGACTCTTAGGAGTCCTGCTGGGTCGGAGAGACAACAGTCCAGAAATGATCCAGAGAGTCATCAAAAACCTGAAGAAGATGAACAGTAAAGATATCTCTCCTGACAGAAGCATCAACATCTTCCACTGTCTGACAGAGATGAACGACCTCTCAGTCCATCAGGAGATCCAAGAGTTCCTGAAGTCAGAGAACAGATCAGTGGAGAAACTCTCTGTGATCCACTGCTCTGCTCTGGCCTACATGCTGCAGATGTCAGAGGAGGTTCTGGATGAGTTGGACCTGAGGAAGTACAAGACATCAGACCAGGGACGACTGAGACTGATTCCAGCTGTGAGGAACTGCAGGAAGGCAAAGTAAGTCCAGATGTGATTAAATATGAGTAAAGATAAGTTTAGTTCTTCAAATATATACTATACAATATCTAGGTTTTTGAAAACAGTGTTTATCTGAAATATTAACAAACTCTTCAGTCACTTGTATTTTGTTACAAGTTTTCTTATCATCCTATTAGTGTCAGTAATAACAACAGTGATTATTGTTACAATAAATATTATTATCATTACAACTAGGGCTGTCGCGGTAACCACAAAAATGAATAACCACGGTAACAACAAGATAAGATTCATAACAAGTGTCATCTGAAGACGCTTTACAGGTCAAAGACTTTACTCTTGTTTAATATCATAAAAGAGCAGGTAAAAAGACCTTACTTATTTCAATATTACAAAGACCTAAAGATCCATCATGAGCACTTTAGCAAAGCAGCAACATTTACAGCTCATGTAAATTACCGGCTCATGATGAAACAGCCCTCGTGCCAAGACTGGACCTGGCTTGAAAAAAGGAAAGGGGGAGATGGGATCAGATGCAGGAAGAGGGATAGGGAATGGGGGGGGGGGACCTCATAGACCTCAGGAGTTCCCAGGAAATGATGCGAGAGATGTGAGAAATGAGAGAGAGAGAGAGAGGGAGAGAGAGAGAGAGAGAGAGAGAGAGAGAGAGAGAGAGAGAGGGAGAGAGAGAGAGAGAGAGAGAGAGAGAGAGGGAGAGAGAGAGGGAGAGAGAGAGAGAGAGAGGTATCAGTTCTCCTGGTAGTCTAAGTCTATAGCAGCAGAACTAGGATCTGGTCTACACCAGCGTCAGCCCTAACTATAAGATTTATCAAAAAGGATAAACACACACACACACACACACACACACACACACACACACACACACACACACACACACACACACACACACACACAGCTGAAACAGTTATAATCATGAACAGTGTCTGTACAGTGTGATATTACCTCACACCACGCTATTGAGCCACCTTGGATCACCGCGGCAGCCCTAATTACAACCCCATTAACCAAAGACTGGGATAATGTTGAATGCTGATTTAAAGGTTAACTCCTGCACACGGTCTATTAAGTAAATCAAGAATATTTCTCTTTGTCTTGATTTAAACCGCTCGGACATTTTTGTTTTCCTCCTTCATGGACTCGAGCCAACGTCACGAGATTAAAGTCTGACGAGTTGTGTTAGCGTGCGTGGAAAGGGACATTTGATTAGTTTTTCTGTCCTCACTTTATGCTGATGTAAAGGGTTAAAAAAAACCTGTATATAATTCATTAAAATGTGTATCGTCTAAAGCTAAAAACAAAGGTTATCAAAAAGTTAAAAATGGATGACAAGATTTGAAAACTGTGTTAAAAGTCATTGGGACAGTCAGAACAAATGTATTGAGTTAAAAATAGACCCCAACATATCTTTTTATGTTTATGTGTCTAAAATATCTGTTTAGAGCCGAATTCCAGTGCACTGAACTTGTTACTATTGCAATCCTCAATCATGTCACTAGAGGGCGCATAGCGCTTGTGAGGAGCATAATACCCCAAAGAGAGGCAAGTTGAACACAGCTAAACTGTGTTGCTTCTTTGTATTTACATCCAGAAACTTCTTCTCTGGCACCACTAGGCCAGGTCGGGGGAGCAACACTGACAGTAGAAGAACTTAAAGTAACACCATTAACCAGATAACTGTTTAGTAAAAGTGACATGATTACTGAAGTTACCAACAGTAATACCTTACATCACGTTACAGACAGAAGGTGGCCGGGTGGAGAAAAAAGTAAACCGGACAAAATAATACATTTTCTTTTTGTTTTACACACATTTGTTCCAGTACATTTAATTGTGTTAGTAAGGTATTATGTTCCGTAGAAAATTAAAAGAATTATGCTCACCTTCATTTTTTTTAAAGGAAGTCGTGTCAGCAGACTGGGGACTCAATTTATGTTGTTTGTTGTCACAACCCCCCCCCCCCCCGTCTCTTAAGTGCCCCTTTATTACAAATTTACAAACTCAAAATAAGAATTCATCTGAGAACAATTCATTTGCTATAAGCTTAAAAAACAAGATTTCTTTCTCTAGTTAGCTTTGACAAAGTTGAGCATGTAACGGGGGGTTAGGGGTTAATAAAAGTAACGTAACAGAGTGATTTGTGTAATGTATCATTAGAGCGCTAGAAGCGCTGTTGTGAAGTGCGACTTTGCACTGTGATCCTCCTCAGCCACCGTACCTGATAGAGTGCATTGTTGTTACGTGCAGTGTGTGAGTTCAGAATAAAGCTACACAGTGACAAGTTAACACAGCCTGATTCTTAAGCCACAGTTCTTTACAATTTGTGACAACAAACAACATAAATTGAGTCCCCGGTCTGCTGTTTGTTCTGCTCTGACTCTATGAGCAGATTGCAGCTAAATGAGTTAGCCTACATGGCTACAATGAAAACTTGTTCCAGCCTCAAAATAGTAAAGTTAAAGATCTAAAATAAACTTTTTTCTCTGTTAAAAAGCGAGACAAAGAGCATGTCAGTATTTTCTTTAAATGTTGAAACATTTCCTGTCATTAATAGCCTATTACTTGAATACTATAAGCCTTGATTTGATATTATGTATGATGTAATGATGTATACTCAGGGTCTGAAATGAACAACCGCCAAACGCCTAGATTTTCTTTTTGGCGAGTACATTTCAGAGGGCTATCTGCCACAGGGCGGGTAAATGTTTTACCCATCATTCATGTATAACTATGCTATACTTTATTTACACTCACACTCACACTCACACACACACACACACACACACACACACGTTTACAAGTGATGGAAATGTTTGTTTACAAAAGTGAGTTCAGATCAGCTGAACCTCTGATGTGATTGAACACAATTTGTCAAAATATTAAGACATTCCTTTAAATAACATATTATGTACCATTAATGTCATGACAGGTTTTTTTACTGTGGACTGTCAGAGACTCACTGTGAAGTCGTGGCCTCAGCTCTGAAGTGCAACCCCTCCCATCTGAGAGAGCTGGACCTGAGCGGAAACAAGCTGCAGGATTCAGGAGTGAAGCTGCTGTGTTCTGGACTGCAGAGTCCAAACTGTAGACTGGAGACTCTGAGGTAAGACAACAGGTTTAATTTCTCTGTTCAGATTCATATGATGTGAAACTAAACTGTAGACTTCAGGCTGATAATCAAATGATCCACACTGAGCATCTTAATGCTGAAGTCCATTTTCTTCTTCTGTGGTTTTATCCACAGAGTGGTAGCAATTTAAAGCCTTACATTTTAAACCTAAATATATAAAAAAAATAACTTGTTGTATATTTCACTCTTTACCACCTGAACAGCTGATTTTTAGATAAATTATGAATAATTAAACAAAGAAAAACAATCATTCCAATTTCAACCATCAGACGTAAAAATAAAGTCAAACACTTGTTTTGTCTGAGATGTTTGTGACACTGTGAGATTCTGAAACTGTCAAAGGAAAGTTTAAATTGAAGACTCTTTGATTGAATGTCTTCTCTATAACTAGAATAAATATTACTTAGTTCACTTTTCGTTGCAGACGATCGTCTTTTTTTGGGGGGTTAGGGTTAGGGCTAACTCTTATCTTAGGGCAGGGATGTCAAACATACGGCCCGACAGCAGGTTTCATCTGGCCCGTGAGACGTTTTGGGAAGAAGGAGGAAATGTATTGAAAAATATTTTTTTATTTTTTATAAATAAAATTTTTGTAATACTTATTTTCCCTGAATTGTATTAAAACCTATAATGAGCAACGTAAAGGTTGATATCATGATACTAAAATTAATCAAACGGGGCACTTTGAACTATTTTCGCAGCAGGGAGTATCATGAAAAAGACGAGTGGCCGAGCTCCTGCATTACGCTGGTAATACATCACATCAGAAAACAGGCTGAACACCTGAGAGAGGTGACACAGAATGCAGGTTTTCAAGAGAGATCGAAGGAGCGATATTTCTTTAGTTTTATTTGCTCACAAGTTGCCAGAATTTTATCAAAGCTACGTGATTTAACGACAGGAGGCGCTGCACTGCGTGCATCATGACGGTCTTCAGTTCCTCACACTTCTTACCAGTTTCTCCTGTCTTGACTGATGGAAAACAAAAGTTTTACTAATAATAACAAAGCTTCCTATGGAGTGAGCCACAAAGAGCAGCTCGTGCAAATAAAAAACAATCCTCTCTGTCCTGCGTAACGGCCCAGACCGTCTCCTCACATCCAGTGTAGTTTGTGGACACCGGCGTTGAGCCTGATGATAGACTTATTTTACCTCTGGTTATTGTAAAAACAGTAAATTAAAATGAATATTACCTGATTTTATTTACAGATGGTTCATTTTTAGGTTACCCAGAGGTGAACTTGTTGATCACCTAAAAGTTTCAGTGTGACATCACTTCTAAATGCAGTAGCCTGCTGTTGTGCCTTTATCACCAGCTTTAATCAGACTGTAAAAATATAACTATTACTGAACATTTCATTCTTATCTGAAAACAATATCACACACAGGCTGTCTGATCATACAGAGGTCCGCTGGTTTAACTGTGGAGCAGCGCTAAAATGCTTCCTTGAAATTGTGCACGGAGATGGCACAGATTCACGGTGCATAAAAAGTCAGTGACAGAGTTAGATCACGATATTGCGGACACGTAGAAGAACAGACTGCCAGACTCATATCAAAAGTGGTTTAACTGAGTTTACTTAGTTAAAGAAGTTGAACTCCACACGGAGCTGATCAGACTGCAGTGATCAACGCTGAAGGAGAAATTCAAGTCTGTTGGTTTGGAAACATTTGATGCCTGACAGTGAAATACCTGAAGATGACTGTTTACATCAAAGACACTCTGTGTGTTTGTGACAACATATTCATGTGAGCAGGTTTAATCTGTGATGAACCTTAACGAGTGACAACTGTGCTGTGGCCTGACACACACACATCTAAAGTCTCTCTCTCTCTCTCACACTCTCTCTCTCCTTTTTTTGTCTTTTTTTTTAAT
>NC_089199.1:30687796-30717796 GCF_963930695.1 Labrus bergylta
CACACACACACACACACACACACAATAACAGAATGACAAAGTCTCTCTACTTATTTTAGGGACACACTCACTTATTGGACCTAGTTATGTTGTTATGTTATCATCTGATTGATCATTCTCTTTATTCACATCTTTTATTCTTTATTCAGATTGAGTTACTGCAGTTTGTCAGAGATCAGCTGTTCTTCTCTGGCCTCAGCTCTGAAGTCCAACCCCTTCCATCTGAGAGAGCTGGACCTGAGAGACAACAAGCTGCAGGATTCAGGAGTGAAGCTGCTGTGTGACCTTCAGGAGAATCCGGACTACAGACTGGAGACTCTGAGGTGAGTACAGGGTTGGGTTTAGTCCATCCTGGTCTCTACAGGGTTTCACTAAACACAGTTCAGGATTCGTACAGTCATTAAAAACCTTGAAATGTTTGGAATTTGAAAATACAATATTTCCAGTCAAAAAGCAGATGCATGGAGTGCTGCATGGGTGTTGTAAATTATTTTGGTAATTAGTTCCTCTGGTGCTCTTCCGTGCGGGGATCCAACTTAGAAGTTTTTGAAGAAGTCTGAGGCACTCAGAGGGTTCAGCATAAAAAGCCTTTAATTCATCAGGGCTACAGATTCATAAAAACATGTTTCAGCCATACAGGCCTTCATCAGGGCAGGTACAAAATGGCAGCCAAGCTACTTCCGTTAACGGTTTCCAGCCAGTCACATGATCAGTAGTAGTCACATGGTTTAGTAAAAAGGTTACACATTTAAACAAAGAACGTTAATCATCAAAATGTAAACATCATACCAAGGCAGATGAGAAGTTAGAAGTGACTAAATATACAAACAAATTACTACAAAAGTGCTGAAAAATACACCTAGAACAGTGGTTCTCAATCTATGGTACCACCGGTGGTACGCGGGCTCTCTGTGGTGGTATGCAAAGAAATCTCCACAATATAAAAAACAAACCCGTTCAGCATAAAATGACAATTTTTTTTTGTCGTCCTCTTATCTTATCTGTCTTGTATCTATTGGGTTGTATTTATATCAAATGTGTTTTCCCCTCTAAATTAATCTAGTTTTTGCAACAAACAACTTTAATCTGCTCAATTTATGTTTGCGCACAGACATAAACAACAACAGGAGTACGCCCCGCGTTTTGAAAAGTTCCACTCGATATTCTGTTATAGTTCAGTCCTGAATCAACAGCAAGCAGCTGTAGGTCTACATTAACAGATATTCTGTTATAGTTCAGTCCTGAATCAACAGCAAGCAGCTGTAGGTCTACATTAACAGATATTCTGTTCTTTATTGGAGTTCAGCACACAATCGGCAGCAAGCAGCTGTACATTAACATTTTTAAAACGGAGCCAGGAGAAGCTTCAGTTTTGATGCATGTACGGACAGCGGACCTTATCGCTCCCCCTCCCTCTATCTCTCTCTCTGGAGCTCTGAAGCTGATGTGATTCTGCTCTCTTTTGATGTCTTAACACTCCGTAGGAGTCGAGAGGGATTTTTTTTAAAAAGGCAGTTTTGCTATGTTGAACGCAGAGACTTAGGCTATAATAAAGCGGCGCTGTTTGCACGGAGCCTGCAGATCGGCGCCTGCACTCTCACGAGCTCTCTCTCTCTCTCCCCCGCTCTCTCTCTCTCTCTCCCCCGCTCTCTCTCTCTCCCCCGCTCTCTCTCGCTCTCTCAGGCACGCAGCAATTTTATGAATTAATGAAAAATTAATTGAGAACAGGTTGGAAATATACTTGGGCCCAGGTATCGTGTTAGTGTGGGAAACACTGGAGACTAAATATTTCCAAACAGGTTGTTAGTATAAAGTTGTCATTTTTATTGTTCTGCACTTTTGTGTGTGCCAGTTCTAGCACTAGCCCTTATTAGGCCTACAGTGTGGCTGCCAGCAGTCAATAATAAATAATATTCTTTTTATGAATTAATTTGCCTCTTGCATGAAATGTGTGTAGAAATAGGCCTACAGTGTTTTTTAACGTCTACCATAATGGTGGTTCTTGGAGAGCCAAATATTTTCGGAGGTGGTACGCAGTCTAAAAAGTTTGAGAACCACTGACCTAGAAGAAAGGAGAAAAGTCCAGGGGGCTCATCTATCAACAGTGTGTGAGCACGGATCTGTGCGTAATGAGGAAGAACATTCCCACACAAAGAGTGGAATTTATCAACTTGTTCTTTTACTTAGAAATGTGTGTAAATATAATAGAATAGAATAGAATTACTTTATTGATCCCAAACTGGGAAATTGTGGCATTATATATGAGTAAAAAACACAATGTTAGCAAATCTAAACACAATATAATATTAAATACAAAGTAAATAAGTACTAAAAATATCAAAACTAAGACTGTGAATATATACAACCAGGATTTAACTAAGCATTACTAGTCTTAAATAGGAAGATTAGATATGGAAGATTGAATGTAAATGTGCAAAAACAGAGTTGTAAATGGACAGTATTGACACAAGTTAAAGTGCATGAGTGCTCACCCGGAGGCTGCATTTATAGTTGCAGGTGATTTTAAACTTAAAGACAGTGCTCCCTAAATTTCACCAGCATGTTTCCTGCAATACAAGAGGAAACAAAACTTTGGACCATGTTTACACAAACATCGCAGGGGCCTACACCACGACCCCCCTCCCCCACCTGGGACAGTCAGACCACCTTTCTTTGTTCCTCATCCCCAAGTACTCCCCATTCATCCAACGTGTGAAGCCATCAGTGACAACGATTAAAGTGTGGCCAGCGGGGACAGACTCTGTACTTCAGGACAAGTTCCATCACACAGACTGGAGTATGTTTGCTTCTCAGGCTACCTTGGGCTCTCACACAGACATTGACACCTACACTTCTTCTGTGCTGGATTATATCAATACCACCATCGACAGTGTTACAACATGGAAGCAGATCACCACGTACCCAAATCAGAAGCCATGGATGAACAAGGAGGTGCGTCTCCTGCTGAAGGCCCGCAACACCGCCTTCAGATCAGATGATGCAATGGCCTACAGCGTATCCAGGGCAAACCTGAGGAGGGGCATCATCAAGGCCAAGCACTGCTACAAGCTGAAGGTAGAGGAACACTTCTCCAACTCCGACCCCAGACGCATGTGGCAGGGCATCCAGGCCATCAGTGACTATAAACCCAGAAACTCCACCCCGATAACCACAGATGTCTCCTTCCTGAACGAGCTAAATCACTTTTATGCTCGTTTCGATAGAGACAACAGAGAGACACAGACCACGACCAGACCTCCTGCAGACAACTAGCCCCTCTCACTCACCTCCACAGACGTCCACGCTGCACTGAGCCGGATCAACACTCGAAAGGCTGCTGGTCCAGACGGCACCCACGGGCGCGTGCTTAGGGCATGTGCGGAGCAGCTCACTGGGGTTTTTACGGACATCTTCAACCTGTCCCTCGCCCAAGCAGCTGTGCCAGCATGCTTCAAAGCCACCTCCATTGTCCCAGTGCCGAAACACTCCAGCCCGACAGGCCTGAACGACTACCGCCCTGTGGCACTCACACCCATCATAATGAAGTGCTTTGAGCGACTGGTCCTAGCACACCTGAAAAACTGCCTCCCACCCACACTGGACCCATTCCAGTTTGCCTACCGCAGCAATAGGAGTACAGAGGATGCAGTCTCCACTGCGCTGCACTCTGTGCTCACTCATCTGGACAATAACAACACATACGCACGAATGCTGTTTGTTGATTTTAGCTCAGCATTCAACTCTGTCATCCCCTCCAAGTTGAACACTAAACTCGGAGACCTGGGCTTCAGCTCCTCCCTCCGTTACTGGATAATGGATTTTCTGACCAACAGACCCCAGTATGTTAGGTCAGGACACACCTGCTCCACCACCATCACACTCAACACAGGCGTACCACAGGGCTGTGTGCTGAGCCCATTCCTCTACTCCCTCTTCACCCACGACTGCAGACCTGTACATGGATCCAACACCATCATCAAGTTTGCGGACGATACAGCGGTGATTGGCCTCATCAGCAACAACGATGACACAGCCTACAGGGAGGAGGTACAGCATCTGGCCGCCTGGTGTGCTGACAACAACCTGC
This sequence comes from Labrus bergylta, assembly GCF_963930695.1. Lineage (NCBI taxonomy): Eukaryota > Metazoa > Chordata > Actinopteri > Labriformes > Labridae > Labrus > Labrus bergylta. The sequence goes on from NC_089199.1 coordinate 30,691,884, forward strand.
TCCTCAACACCAGCAAGACGAAGGAGATCATCGTGGACTTCAGGAGAGAAAGAGGAAGCACGCACAACCCCATTCACATCAACGGGATGGCTGTTGAACGTGTCTCCAGCTTCAAGTTCCTGGGGACTCACATCACAGAGGACCTCTCCTGGTCCACTAACACCTCCAGTCTGGTCAAGAAGGCTCATCAACGCCTCTTTTTCCTGAGGACACTGAAGAGACACCACCTGTCTTCAGCTGTACTGACGAACTTCTACCGCTGTGTGATCGAGAGCATCCTGACCAGCAGTGTCTCAGTCTGGTACGGAAACTGCTCTGTCGCAGACCGTAAGGCGCTACAGCGGGTGGTAAAAACCGCCCAGCGCATCACAAGGTGTCCACTTCCTGCCATTGAGGATGTCCAAAGAACACGCTGTCTGCGGCGAGCTCATGGCATCCTTAAAGACTCCTCCCACCCTGCCCACAGACTGTTTACCCTCCTGCCCTCCGGCAGGCGCTTCAGAAGCCTCCGGACCAGAACCAGCAGACTGAGGAACAGCTTTTTCCCCAGAGCTGTTTCTCTACTGAACTCTACCCCCCGAACTCTGAACTCTGTCTCTCTCTCTCTCTCCCTCTCTCTCTCCGCACCCTGCTGACCCCCCTTTCCCCTCCATATCACCTCACACCCCGAACTCTGAACTCTGTCTCTCTCTCTCTCTCTCTCTCTCTCTCTCCCTCTCTCTCTCTGCACCCTGCTGACCCCCCTTTCCCCTCCATATCACCTCACACCCACCACTCCTCCTGGTCACACACACACATCTCTCATCCATCTGTATTATTGTATTATAGTATGTTCATATTCTTTAAATTATCTGTAAACTTGTATAACATGCTCACTGCATCTTAATCTGTATATTATTAGTATAGCATGCTCACTGCACCTTAATCTGTATATTATTAGTATAGCATGCTCACTGCATCTTATTCTGTATATTATTAGTATAGCATGCTCACTGCACCTTAATCTGTATATTATTAGTATAGCATGCTCACTGCATCTTATTCTGTATATTATTAGTATAGCATGCTCACTGCACCTTAATCTGTATATTATTAGTATAGCATGCTCACTGCATCTTAATCTGTATATTATAATCCTAAGAACACACTTATTTTGTAGCATTACTTATTTATAGCATTTATTTATATTTATTGCATCCCATTAACCCAGCCATCCAGATTTACCTAATAATTCACTTTTTTTGTCTACATCTGTAAATTTTGCAATTACTGTACATAGCACAGAACTACTGTACATAGCACAGACTCTTGCACTCAATTACTGTACATAGCACAGACTTTTGCACTTTCTGCTTATTTGCACTTCTGGTGAGATGCCAAACCTCATTTCGTTACTCTATACTTGTATACAATGAAGTTGAATCTCATCTCATCTCATCTCATCTCATCTCATGAGTGTAGACATATTATAAGCAGAAACTATACAATATAACGGCGAGTAGTTTGTAAACACGCAGACACGCCGACACAAACACTTGAAGGAATCTTGGTGTTCATGTGTTACTTTTAATGACAGCTGTCCTTTTCTATCAGAAAGGTATCCTTAAATGACTTCCCCCACCAGCTCAGGTGTTCTACCTTAATATATATTCTGCCAGCGGTTCAATAGATAGTACGAACATCATTGGTGACAATGGATTCCCTCGTCTGGTACCTTTAGAGATCTTAAAAATACATTTACATTACTCCATTAACTCTAACTCTGGCATTAGGCTGCTTGTTCATAGCTTTCAACCAGCGTATAAAGTTGGTGTGAAGTCCAAATTTACTTCAGGTTTCAAACAGGTTCTTTGTTAATCTTCATGTCAAACACTTTTTTAATTCCAGCTCATCACAGACCGACTCTTTACAAACTGACAGATGTTTACAGACACTTAAATGTCTGCTGTGTCTGTTTAGCGTCTTTTCAATGTCCATCTTTTCTCCCTTATTAAACTCTGCTAATGTTGAGAAGTTTCACTGAAGTCTGATTCAGTCAGTTAGTGATATTTGATAAGGGGGCGTGTCTGTCTGTAAAAAGACTTCCTGGAAGGCTGGTCTCAAGTTTCCTCGATCCTTTGTGCTGAAAATAAGAGACCTGAGACGTCCATCAACATGGCGGCACAGAACGACTTCCGGTTCAAGCGACGAAAAATAAGAGACATGAGGAGTAGCCATTCAGATTGAGAGCAGTTAGACATTCTTCATCAAACTGATTAGAGCAAAGTTAATGTTTGTTATTTTTCTGTTATTTGAAGTCAGAATAAATTCAGTTTAATGATCTCTGAAATATGACGTGAAGTTCTGTTAACTTTGCACCAAACAAAGAAATGTTCTTCAGAGGGACACTTTTTCATTTCCCTGTGAGGACACTTGAGATAAATCACTTGAACCTTTACATCAGTAAACGTTGAATCAGCACTTCCTCTTTCCCCTGAGTGTGTTTAGGTCTTAACATGACCTGTGCTCAGGTGTGTTGGTGGGGCGTTGCTGTCTCAGGGGGCAGAAAGCAGCTGCACCATGGACCAACAAAAACCTGCTCTAAAGTCATGGTGCAGTATGTCCATGCTATTTAAAGGCTCCATTAGTAAGATGGTGAGATGCACAGACACAGACAGGTTCACATTGTTCTTCCACAAGGCTCGTAACACACACAGGGACAGATTACACACAGCACACCTGTGAGACACTGCAGTTCATCCAGGTGGAAATAACTCTTTAAGGTGTGTTTAATGTCTGCTGTTATTTCTGTCCCAAAAGGCAGAGAAAATCAGAAACTGCTGCTGCTAGATTTAAACACAGTTTACATGAATCAACAGTAAACACATCACTCAACTGTCTGTGACATGATGATGATGCCTTCAAGGACTCTCAGTAAACACATCACTCAACTGTCTGTGACATGATGATGATGCCTTCAAGGACTCTCAGTAAACACATCACTCAACTGTCTGTGACATGATGATGATGCCTTCAAGGACTCTCAGTAAACACATCACTCAACTGTCTGTGACATGATGATGATGCCTTCAAGGACTCTCAGTAAACACATCACTCAACTGTCTGTGACATGATGATGATGCCTTCAAGGACTCTCAGTAAACACATCACTCAACTGTCTCTGACGTGATGATGATGCCTTCAAGGACTCTCAGTAAACACATCACTCAACTGTCTGTGACGTGATGATGATGCCTTCAAGGACTCTCAGTAAACACATCACTCAACTGTCTGTGACGTGATGATGATGCCTTCAAGGACTCTCAGTAAACACATCACTCAACTGTCTGTGACATGATGATGATGCCTTCAAGGACTCTCAGTAAACACATCACTCAACTGTCTCTAACATGATGATGATGCCTTCAAGGACTCTCAGTAAACACATCACTCAACTGTCTCTGACATGATGATGATGCCTTCAAGGACTCTCAGTAAACACATCACTCAACTGTCTGTGACATGATGATGATGCCTTCAAGGACTCTCAGTAAACACATCACTCAACTGTCTGTGACATGATGATGCCTTCAAGGACTCTCAGTAAACACATCACTCAACTGTCTCTGACACGATGATGCCTTCAAGGACTCTCAGTAAACCCATCACTCAACTGTCTGTGACATGATGATGATGCCTTCAAGGACTCTCAGTAAACCCATCACTCAACTGTCTGTGACATGATGATGATGCCTTCAAGGACTCTCAGTAAACCCATCACTCAACTGTCTGTGACATGATGATGATGCCTTCAAGGACTCTCTGTAAACACATCACTCAACGGTCTCTGACACGATGATGCCTTCAAGGACTCTCTGTCCCTTTAAGCTTCAAGTCACCAACACGTGACCACGAGAGCTGAAAGGTGGCGTGCTACTTTCCACGCCCACTTCACTTCTGAGCAGGACTGAAGTCCCTGCTGCTCTTCATACTGGATGTTCTGTATCACTGATAATCAGAATAATCATGATAACGATGATATTATATGATCAGAATAATAATAATAACTTTATTTATATAGCAGCTTTTAAAAACACAGGTTTACAAAGTGCTTTGACAAACAGCAAAAACAAGAACAAACTAAAGCAAACAAAGAAGAACATAAACAACAACAAGAACATAACAAATGTAAAATACTAAAAATAATTAAATACAATTCAACAGAAAAGAACCCAAAGTGCACGATACCCAACAGACATATAGAACCCGACCATCACAAGAACCATCACAAGAACCATCACAAGAACCATCACAAGAACCATCATAAGAACCATCATAAGAACCCAGGCAACACAAGAACCATCACAAGAACCATCATAAGAACCATCATAAGAACCCAGGCAACACAAGAACCATCATAAGAACCCAGGCAACACAAGAACCATCACAAGAACCATCATAAGAACCCAGGCAACACAAGAACCATCATAAGAACCATCATAAGAACCATCATAAGAACCTAGGCAACACAAGAACCATCACAAGAACCATCATAAGAACCATCATAAGTACCATCATAAGAACCATCATAAGAACCCAGGCAACACAAGAACCATCATAAGAACCCAGGCAACACAAGAACCATCACAAGAACCATCATAAGAACCCAGGCAACACAAGAACCATCATAAGAACCATCATAAGAACCATCATAAGAACCTAGGCAACACAAGAACCCAACAACACGAGCTGAGACCAAGAGGAGCAAAGATTTAAAAAGATGTAAGAAACTAAAAGAGCTAAAAGCAAATCAAAAGATAACAGCAATAAGAAGGTAAGAGCAGAAAAAGAAATAGAAACAAGTGGTTAAAGGATAAATAAAAACTATAATATTAATAATAATAAAAAGTATATATAAATATAAAACATAAATAGACAAAGTAAGTAAGATCATTAAGTTAAAACACAAGAGGAGTTAAGATAAGAGCATAAATAAAAGACAGTAAGAAGTAAAAGAAGATAAAAATAGTAAAACCAGTAAGAAAAGACATTAAGAAGACGACATCACATAAAAACAAGTCTGTAAAAGTACGTTTTAAGAAGGGATTTAAAAGAATTGAGGGAGTCTGCGAGTCTTATCTCCTCAGGGAGGTCGTTCCAAAGTCGAGGGGCCCTGACTGAAAAGGCCCGGTCACCTTTAGTTTTAAGTCTCGACTTTGGAACGACCAGGAGGCCCCCACCTGAGGATCTAAGACTGCGGGCTGGCTCATATGGTGTCAGTAGCTCTGTTATATAGCTTGGAGCGAGCCCCGTCCGTGTTTATCATGAATAATATAAAGAATCATCATGAAGTCTCTCTCAGAGTCTAATCTCTCATTTATGTCTTTTTATATCAACAGGTGGAGGTGGTGAGTCTTTAAAGAGAGGATCCTGCTGATCACAGAGCTGGAAGCAGCAGCTGGTGTGTTGGTGAGTCTTTAACTGGGCTGTGTTACTGGGAGACTGACGGACCAATCACAGTGCAGATGACTCTCAGTGCTGCAGTCTGAGCTGCTCTGAGATCAGCTCCACCGTCACACACAGGACCATGACCTCGGACATTTTTCTATTCTCATGTTCTGAATTTAAACTGCTTCATGACTCAACGACCGAAGATGAACTCTTTGATTTGTATATAAATGTTTCTGTTGCAGCGCCACCCTGTGGACATGTGTAGTGGTGCAGGTTATTCATTGACTCATATTCACAGATAACAGTAGAAGTTGATTCCAGCTGTGCAAGTTAAAGTGTGAAGTTCTGCTTTTAACCACGAGTCGTTGGTCGTCTGATAATAAATCAGTCGTCTCTTTGTTGGATCAAAACAAAGAGGAGGCTTCACTGAGTTTTTAAAAGAACTACAAACAGGATGTCTGGATCCAGGTGCAGAGTCAGCACCTGAATATTTGATGTAATATGAGATGATATAAAAAGAGCTGAATAACATGCAGACTCAATCATTGATATTCATTCATCATGTCAGGGTAACAACGGACACGTTATCAAACTATCTTTATTTTGAACTTCTGATGTTTATTACACTTTGATGTTTGAACCTTCTGTTTTTATTATCTCAGGATTTTAAATAGAAATAAATTCAATCTGTGGAGGGTTTTATTTAAATAATAATTCATGTTTAGGTTCTGTTGCTGCTATCACTGCTTTCTGCCAGCAGGTGTCACTGTTTCCACAGTTTCCTCCCAGACTGATCGATCTGAAGAGATTATTTCTGTGTCAGGAAACACAAAGAAAGATAGATGATGCCAGCTCTTTTATTTGTTCTTATGTTTTTATATTTCATGTTCAAGTTTAATGTCTCTTTTTGTAATCACTGCCCCCTAGTGGACAGGAGTGTGGAGCGATTCAAAGGCAGAAAAAGAATCTTTGACTGGACTTCTGTAATGAAGTGAAGTGTGAAGGAAGTTGAGCTTTCTTTGAGTCTCTCTGTAGTTTGTAACTGAATACTTGGACTCTTCTTCACTTTAGAGGGAACATGTTCTCCACATTTCTTCAACACATTCTCTACGAGTTCCTCGTCTGATCTAATTAACCCCGTGTTTTAAGATGGGCTGGTGTTTCTGCTCTTGGTGTAAAGCCAGACACAGTGATCTTTCTGTCATGTTGTTCATGTGTGTTACTCTTGATAATTCACTCAAATAATGTCTCTATATTCTACAAGTGATTTACTTTTTAAATAACTGACACCATGTCAACACAAAGTTTCACTGCTTCCAATCCGCCTCTTATACGACAGCCATGTTGCATTAAATAACATCAACCACTTCTGTTTATTAAATATCACAGTCTGGATTTTATTAAGGCTGTACATTAATCTTCTTTGAAATTAAACTTCATTTGACTCAAACATGAAGTTGGTGTTATTTTCTGATGTTTATGTTTTTGTCCTCTTGACTCGTTTGTTTTCAGATGTTCATCAGGCTCCAGGTCCCATCGAGGAAAAGTTAATTCCTCATGATTTAATTCATGAAGCCGACCTGAAGTTTTGGATGACACAGTAAATATAGACTTTAGTTCAGTATATAATTCATATCATTATTTTAGTTTCATTGTGGAGAAAAAAAATCAGATTGGAGCATATTCCAGACAGACACAGCATGTCCCAGTTACCATAGTAACAGTCCCTGTAACCATAGTAACTCACTGTCCCTGTACCCTTAGTAAACCACTGTTCATGTTACCATGGTAACAGTCTGTCCCTGTGTAACTTTAGTAATTATAGAATTTCCCTCGGTATCAATAAAGTATCTCTGTAAGTCACTGTCCCTGTAGGCTAACCTTAATAACACACTTTCTGTCTATCTGTAACCATAGTAACTCACTGTACAATATAATCTAGTTTGTTGAATAAAGAGAAGTTTTTTACGTCTTGTTTCTGATAATAAAAACATGTTTTGAACTAAATAAATCCACAGAAAGCGGAACAAAAGGCTGCCGCACCTCCACCGTCGGTAGGATACTTTATAGTGTGACACACAGCGGAAGGAAACAGCGCGAGCACCAGATTTGAACGCAGCTACATTTCCTCTCAGACTTTCCTGTTGTCCTAGTTCATCTTTTTTTAAAGTTTAATAAAACCACAACAACGTGTTCAGCTGAGAGTCTGAGAGAGTTTATCAACCAGCGACTAACGGCTGCTGCGGAAGACATTTTTGTAGTTTTTAAAAGAACTATCGTGGAGTACGAGGAAGAGATCGATCGTCAGCGCAGACTGCTGGATATCGTTTGGAAACCTCACATCATCTTACACAGAGCAGGGGAGGAGTTAACTAAATGATTTGAAATGAATATACAGAGATGTTTGATTAGTTTTGTTCCCAGTGGTGTTACTAAAACAGCGGAGTGGTGGGAACATTTAAAAAAAACTGATTTCTAAGCCTAACCATTAAGTCGTGACATTAGCATATTTGTTATTTTCTCCTTTAATAAAACATAAACGCCATCAGTGACCTCAAATTACGACTGAACTATTTGAATCCCTCTAATGTATCTTCTTCATATTCTGTTGTTAATATTTTGAATGGTCTGCTGATGCAAAGTGGAGCCTGAAGAAGTGAGTATACTCTGAATTAGTCCCTAAATGTTTTAAGGGTCCCGTCCTAATCGGCCTCTGTTGTAATCAGTGACATGGAAAACTCCTGCAGATTTAGTTCAGCTAATAAATGAGCCTTTTGTTTTTACACACTGACACTCTTCTGCTGCTCGACTTAAAGGAGTAGAGATTGTTATGAAGTCAACATAAAGCTCAGAAGAGGAGCAGATCTGATCTTTTTAATGTTGACAGACTTCAGACTGAAACACCTACATGCCTTTACGTCTCCTCATTCCTGAGCAGTGTTAGAGGTGATGTGTTACATCTTTGGAGACTTTTATGTTATGTTAACATGTATGGACCGGACCCTGGAATTAGAAGTGCTCACTTTAGTAGGGGTCCAGATAATGGCACAACGTGCTGTAGTTTGGTACCATAGCTTTGGTACGTGTCCCTAAATATTTCACATATTAAGTCGCTCACCTCTAAAATATTTGTACAATAATTGTAAGAGCAGCGGGCTACCTTTTGCTTCTAACTGTTACTTTTGCTTTGTGGTGAACAATGAGAGAAAAAGTGATGAAAAGTTCAAAAACACTCTTTGACAGGCCCTTTAAACATTTCTTCTGCATCATATCTGGATATCTTTACCTGTAATAGTCGGTTTTGGAGTACCTCTGTAAACCTTTCATGACTTTACAATATAAAAGCAGATGTTTTATGAAAGAAGTCTCGCGAGAAAGTGGGAGAACGCAGGTAAGCCTATATTTAAATTAAACAATTTACTTGTAAAACTACAAGTGTTGAGACTCATCTCACAGCTAAACACATCTGTCATGTTTTAATGAATTATTATAAAATCTCGGGTTTCTTTCCAGATGAAAACGTGACAAACCGAAACATGACGTCCTCGTCCACGAGATTTAAACTTCATATTTACAGTCTGAGGTTTGACCGTTAGCTCGAGTCCTCTTTTAAATCTAACTGTTTGTTACTCACCTCATGAAGAGTTGTTTTCATCCTCTCCACTGAAGAAAATCTCCCTCAGGTGAACCCGGAAGTTGTCCGAAGATAGAAACGTATTAATTATTCGGTCTACTTTCAGGTGAGCATCAATCAGCAGCAGTAACGTCCCGCCAGGATAAAGTGGCAGGAAGTGACGTCGGAGAAATATGACAGGTTTTGTAAAAATAGATGGACCTTAATAAATTAAATAAAAAACGCAGAATTCATTTCTCTTTACTACGGAGCCCCTGAAGTCCAAAAAAGTAAAAAAATAAAAAATAAATAAAAACTTGTGCGCACAATATATACATTTTCTTTTTTTCTTTTACTTTTTAGGACTTCAGGGGCTCCTTACTTTCCTGTTTAAATATATAATTACAAATAAAATGAAGTAATTTCTATTTAAAATATTACATAAATACAATCCTGTGACAACTAATACTAAATGTGTGTTTGTAAACATTTCCTTCCTGTTTTCAAAAGATGAACCTTTTAAAACTAAAAACTATTGAACACCTTCTTTTGCAGTTTTCATGACACTGCTTTTTTTGTTTGATTTAGAAAAATACCTTTGAGGAAACTTGGAAAAAATATAAATCCAACAAGAATTGACTTTTTAATTAATTTTCAAGTCCAATTTATCAGCAAATAAATATTAATTAATCTGTTTTTTTATGTGGGCAAAATATTAAATTCATAAAACTAAATGGCTGAACAAATAACCCTCCTTTTATAGTTTAAAACTACAGATTTGAAAAAACCCTGAACAGTAAAAGTGGTTTAGTTGATTGATTGATGGATGTTTGTGTTGTACAGTTATAATTATGTTCAATGTTTATAGTTGTCCTTATTGTTGATAAAAAGACGTGTAGATGTCTACAACATATTAAACATGTCTGTCCATGCATTTGATGTTCATGACTCTGTAATGGTAATTTCATCCAATAAAAAATAAGTAAAGAAAAGTTGGATTTATCCTTGACTTATTTAGCCTTATTAGTGTTTTTGCTTTTATTATCTTTATCTTTAATGTTATAACTTTTGTACATTGAGAGCACAGTTACCAAAGACAAATTCCTTGTGGTGTGTGTCTCAGCATACATGACCAATAAAGCTGATTCTGATTCTGATCTTTGCAATGAAAATGAAATGTTGCTTTAAAAACGAGACAAAAGCTCAGAGATGAACAGAAGCACCAGGCGTCAGGAGGTAGAGAAAAGGAGATAGCTTTACTATAAAGAAGGCGTCGCTAGCAGAAGTTGCAACATCTCATCATACACGCATACATGGTGAATATATTTATGCCATTTTCTGTTGAGTATGTACCTTACAAAAGCTGTTATTTTTGCGTGTCGAAGCGAGACTTTGACGAGCTGCTCTGATACACATGGTAAAAACAAGAAGATGCTAACATGAGAAGTCATACAAAAAGCCAAACAGCATGTGATCAATCATTTTTTAAAAATCCAGTCGCAAATCTCATATGTGCACCGGTCAAATTCTAAGACATTGCAGCATTTTGAAAATGAGACACACGAGAAGCTGACAGTTTCTTTTTCTTTTCCTCCATGAAAGGTGAGCTGAGGTGACGCAGACAGTAAGAAGAGACGCTCAGCTCCGTGTGCACCTTCAATTTATCGTGCACAAAACAAAAAGGACAAGAAAAAAAAAAAGCACTGAGTTTCAGCAAGTATGCATAATTCTCTTTTCTTTGTAATATAGCCAGTTTACAATATCCCCCCCTGCTGTGATCCACTTGAAGGGGAAAGAGAAAGGCCATGTGGGAAGAGCAGGGTGCAGGTTTCCAGACCAAATCCAGGAGAAAAAAAAACTTCCAGTGAGTTCTGTGAGAAAGTTCAGACTTTTACTCCCAATCCAGTTTTTGATTTTTTTTTTCTTCCTGTTTTCTTCTATGTCAGCACCGTTTTTCTGTTGTTTTTTTTGTTGAGGTTTCTGTGCTAGGTGCAAGAGTGAACATACTGAGAAACAAATGACGACAGAGAAACAAAACAGCCAGCTGATTCAAACTCAGGATATTGCTTTGAGTTTCTGCAGAAGGAGAGAAGGGGAACGCAGGATTTTAGACGAGGGGATTAGAGGGCAGAGAGGATGGGAAATTGGAGAATAATCTGTGAATCAGATTTTATTTGAATGCATTTTCTGGATGTGCGTATATGCTACCTCCCATGTCAGGGGCCTTCTTCAGGTTTTGCAGAGTCAGCACTATTTCAAGTGTTCCTGCAAATTGAGACAAAAACTGCAGCTGACCTTTGTCCAAATATGGTCATAGGAAGGAGGCTCACTTACATGTGACCCTTCTGAACTTTGAAGTTCCTGTGTGAAACTTTAAACAGGATTTAAATAAGAGATGAATATATTTGCACTGCCTCTTTCAGAGTTAAATGGATGGTGAAGCAGGAAGTGGATATCTGTGTGACTGACGAGATGCTATCGCAGCAACGCGTCAAGCAAGATAAAGATGTAACAAGCCTGTCAAAAATATAAATATGGTCACATGACCTCTAAGAAAGTGAAGGCAACTGACTAACCAAAAGTCAGGTTGATGTCAGCTTCTTAAATTTAGTCTAAAATGATGTCACGTCCACCTTTATTCCCCTGAAATGGGAGGAGCTATACTCCAGCATCGCAGGCCTGTTAGCTGAAAGGCATTATGGGAAGAGTTATGGGAGTGTATGCGGTGGTCTCAGAAAGATGTAGACACTTGAAAGGGGGGGAGGGGGAGGGGGTTTGTTCAAATATCTCAGAAAACGCTCGATTCTTCGGCCTATACTATAGCAGCTTGAGTTCGACGTAGCTACAACTGCAGGAGCACTTACATCTTATTTACATCATAGACAATCTAACGTATTCCTCTCTCACAATATAGAATCCAAACCATCATCAAACGAGGGAGCGATCGACTCGCCACAGTCAGAACCAGATTCAACAAAAGTCAAAGAGAAAAGGGGCGACACGGAGTGAGGGGGTGATTCTTGTTTCTTCTTCAGAGTGCAAATGTTAGTCAAAGCTAGCTGACGGACTGAACCGTCCAGACAGAATTGTCACTTTTTTATTTCCTTTTATTTCCGGATAAAGCATTTTTTATTTTTTTTTACTCTGGGGGAATCAACCTTTAAATATTTACAAGGATAAGAGATTTTGTTTCAGGACTTACACGTACAGAACATGAGTCAAATAAATAACAAGTACAGATATGAAGTTCCTGTGTGCTGGAGGAGTTATGTTACATAAATCTGAATAACACAGATGAGCGTTAATACATCATGAGTAGGAGGAGAGCAGCACGATACACAGATCATCTTTCACTGGACGCTGACATGTTGTTGTTGTTTTGTTTACAGAAAACATGTGGGACATACTGAAGAGTTGAACGCTTCTCATGACGACACATCTTTGATTTTGGCTGTTTGACGATGATCAAAAATGTGTTCATAACAATAATTAAATTAAAGACTAATATATTAATACTATCCACATGATGTCATAAATAGAAATATAAAATAAATATGTAAAATACAATGTGAGCTGCAGCTGCTGACCGCAGTAAAGATCTATGTTGATTCAGGGTTTCATAGTGCCGTTAGGTAACAGTTTGAGTTCGAGCACTCGGTGAACGTTAAGTATCAAACTGAATAAAGACGTTCAAGCATCATCACCGACAGTCCATCAGTCTGCTCAACAGAGCGACGTCATGACAACATGTGACTTCTACCATCTTGTTCTGGTACTCAAACTGATTTCTTCTTTTTCTTTCTCTGCTAAAGAAACGAAAAGGTAAGCTGACACGCTTTTTTTTTCTCTCCAAAGGTGGCTGTGAATTCAATGTTTATATTTTCATGCTGTGAATCTTTTCTCAAACTTTAATTCAAGGTTTCTATGTGGTCTTTTATTTATTTTTTAAATTGATTGAATTCATTAAAACTACAGGGGAAGGAAAGAGGAGGTCTTTGTGCTGAGGTGTGTTCAGACTAAAGAGTTCAGGAGCGTTAGACGTGGTTCCCATTGCATATGAACTAAAATACTGTAAAGGCTTGAAAATCATGATTTGGGGCACCAGGGGCCCAGCGGTTAGGTTGCACCCCATGTGCGGACACTATAGGTCTCCAAGTGTGCAACCCCGGGTTCAAGTCCAACCTTTGGTACCTTTACCTCATGTCATTCTCTTCTCTACTCACTGTCCTCTGAAGGACAGGAACAGAAAGAACTCTCAGTAGAAGTTGATGTTATTAGCTCCCTGACGGCTAACAAATGCACACAAGCTCTTTAGAATTTGTCTGAGGTTTTTCCACTTTAAAGGTCACATATTTTCCTCCTCTTCAACCAGTTTAAATAAGTCTCAGAGCTCCTCAAAACATGTGTGTGAAGTTTCTTGTTCTAAATCCACTCTGATCCTGTATTTGATCATGCATATAAACCCCTCTATTTCAGCCCTGCTCAGAACAGGCTGTTTCTGTGTCTGTACCTTTAAATATGTAAATGAGCTGTGTCTGACCACGCCCCCTCTCTGGAAGGGCTTGGGTGTACTCGGTGCTTTTCTCGCTCCATGTCCTATTGTTTACAGTGAGAAGGCAGACTCAGAGGGCAGAACAAACACCTAGCTGTGGGAGTGTCACCCACCTGGGGGAGGGGCTACTGCCCTTTGTGATGTCATTAAGGGAAAATCTAATAATCCAGGGCAACCTTTTATTCTGAACACACCTAAAGGATCCCAGCCTCTCATGCTGCATTCATGTCCTTTGGGAAATATCATATCAGAAGTTTTCTGCTTGGAACTAATATAAATCTGTTCAAATGGGACCTAAAGACGGATCGGGAACTTTGTGGTTGGATCCAGAGAATACTCTTGCATGAATCTTGACATATTTTTAAATCTCTTTCACCCGTCGTTAGTGATTTTTTTTTGTTTGTGGATTGACAATGCAATGCTTGATTTGGTATAAAAACACACTTTAAGAAGTATTGCTCACCAGTTCATGCGTGTAACGAAACCTCTAAAAGCCGACAGCTCCTAAAGGAAGCCCGTTGTAATTGTTCCCATTTGACATGAATGCAGCATTAGCCTGCATGCTAACTAGGAAACCACCGAGTCGTAGTCTACTGTCGTTCCTCAAAACAAAACTACATTTCCTCTCTGCGGCCTTCCCGTTTTTCTTGCACTAAGTTGCTATCATGCTCCAAAAAAGAATCATCTTTAGATAAATGGGGCTTCGTTATAACACACTGTAAAAGGGGGCTCGCTGCTTGTGGTAGAAATAGCCTTCTGTTGTTTTTTTTAACATCTGCACTACAACATTGGATTAGAGGTAAGAAAAACATCGTACAAGGCAAAGTGATTAAAAGCATGTGATTAAGCCTGCAAGTGGTAAAAAAAAAGAAACCCAAAGTGTGTACTTTTACAAACCAGATTGAAACCAAAGACTGGTGTTGAGGAGGTGATAGTGCATAGATTTGCATGGCACTAAAAGGCGTGCCAAGACTGAATACAGCACTCGATGACTCGTCTACCAGCTGTGGAAAAAACTGAAATCTTTCACTGCGTAAATATCAATATGATAAACATATCTGCCGGCATCCTGTGGAGTTTGATGATTAGAAGCTGATATGTTACAGGACGGGGTGTGAGTGTGTGTCGGGGGGGGGACCTCGTGTGGCGTCTTAACGGGGGATGCTACACAGAGGGGTTTTTTTCGAGGGGGAAGGAGCGCACAGAAGCGGTTTGAAGATGTTTTAGAGCAGAAACAAACCGAAGAAAAAAAATCTCTAAAGGACGCTTGTTGAGGCCTCCGAGTGCTGAAAGCTGCCCTGAAGGCACACTTCAAGTCTGTGTGGGTAAAGGGCAGGCAGAGAGCACAGAGGGGAAACCAGTACTGTCCACTTTGTCCGAGCGTCACCTCCCAACGGGCCGTTCTCATCGAGCTGGAAACTTCAAAATAAAGGCTTGTGGTCTAACTCCGCTCCTGTTTTCCTCCCGGGTCTTTATAAGCAGAGGAAAGCCCACGCCGCCTCCAGACAGGTCCTGCTGCGTCTACTCTGTGTTAATGTGTTTCATATATTAATATATTCATGTGTGTGTGTGTGTGTGTCAGGTGTGTGGTGTCAGGATTTGTCGGAGCAGGTGTCATCTAGTCCCCCTCCCCCCCCCGTGTTGCTGCTACAGCGCTACGCCAAGGAGTAGATGGCGTTGACGGGCGAGGTGGCCTCAGAGCTCTCGTTGCCCTCCGTCTCGTCCTTGTCCTTCTTCACCGTGTACTGGCCGATGAAAGAGCCGTCCTCGTTGAACTGGCCGTCGCCGCCCTCGCCGTAGTCCACCAGGCTGTTGTCGCTTTCCTTCACGTTGCCGTCCAGCGACGTCTGGCTGCCCTGCAGAGGTTTGTTGTCCTCGTCGCTGCTGCAGAAGGGGGAGGGGGGAGGAGGAGAGTTAGAACGGGAGCGGGGTGATGTTGAATACCGTCAGCTGGAGGTGGGACCGTTTCCTTTCCATCGGCAGAGGTTAGTCAGGCACAGGAGAGTGAAAAGTTAAGGGGATTGCAGGTAAAGAAATGATGTTAAAGTCATTTTTTAGGCTTTTCTCTTGAAAACTCTTCATCAAGTGTTTGTCCAGGTCACACACTCAAATTTGTTTAATGTTCATTTCTTTTCCATGTTTGATTTAAAGGATAGGTTTGAATAGTTTTAATTCTACATCCTATACTTCTGGTACAAAGTCTTAAAATGGGGCAACATGAGAGCATGAGAACATGGGAGCATCATACCATTTAGAATACACATGCTCAAAAGAGTCAAACACATTAAATTCTGCTATTCTAAAATAATTTATTTTTGAATAGTTAAGGACGAGACCTCTCGTTCAGTATTCATGAAGGATTTGGAGGGCCAAGGTCTTTGTTAGTTATAGATGGATGGATCCTTTATTGTCATTGCAGATCACTACACAATGAAATTCAGTCCAGCCTAAACCCCTTCACAATCTTTGCAGACATTATTTTTTCCAAGATGGCAGCACCTGCTCTGAGTGGTTTGGCAGGCTCCACTCATGTGCAGAAATCTTTTAACATCGCTGTTTTTAATCTCTTTAATCTACTCTGGAAGATATTTTTTCTGGCCTTTAAAGTTTCTGCATGTTATCTTGAAACTGTGCATGAAAAGCAAAGGCAAACATGGACAAAACAATACCGGCCTCCACCTTCTCACCTGTGGCTTTCTTCTACTGCTGCCTGTTTTAGTCACCTGCAATGCACCTGAGACTCAGGCCACAAAAGCGCACCATCCTCACTATGTTACCGATCCACTGGGCATTTTATCCGAAAAATCACAACTGAATCTCTTTGGATTTGGTTACGTCGCAGTCTTCACGCGGTTTCTTAAGGATGGCCGTGCTCAGGTGCTCAAGCCAGTACTCACAACTACAATCAGGCGGAAGAACAGCCCGTCTTCAGCCAAAATACTACTACTGCTGCTACTACTATCGGGAGATATCCATCTAAATCCCGGGCCCCTTTTCCACCTAGCAGCCAATCCGACGTTGCAAGCTATCAGCCCAATGCAGTCAGAATCACCCAAAGTGTCTAAACCTCTCCAACCGGTTATTACATCCACAACCCCCCCGCAACTCACCCTGACTAGTCCAGTCATCGATGCTGGAAACGGCGCGCTGGGTTGTCGGGAACCAACAGGTGCTCTGGGAGAGCCTGCCGGGCTTGTTCCATCCCTCGGGCTCGGACGGGAGCTTGGAGCGGAGTCATGATGCAGCACTTGTTGACCGCTGGTACTGACATTGGGGTGAGTTCGGTGCCTCGTATTTATCCATACAGTACGCCTGATATCTGTCATCCTCATGGTGAACCCCCGATGACAGCTGACGAATGTCAACAAACACGGAGTCCTGTGAGGGCCAAAATACACTTAACTAATCGCGCAAAACTGAAACAGAGGCAGTTAAGACTCTTAACTGTGAATCATGCCAAAATCATCTGGAACTCTGAAACTAAACCCAAAGGAATCCTGGGAGGACATATAAATATCAGAAGCATACTACCAAAAATAGACCAGATACGAAATGTACTTATTGATTCTAATCTGGATTTTTTGTGTATATCTGAGAGTTGGTTAAATCCCAATGTTCCTACCGACCTTATTAACAGACCAGAATACACATGCTACAGGAGAGATAGGCTTAAGGGAAGGGGAGGGGGTGTTTTAATTTATATTAGGGAGCATTTTAAATGCCTAGAGCTTGAACTGAATTCAAACTTGGAGTGCATGGGATTGAATGTAATTCTCTCTCCTAACATGAAATGTAATATTGCTGTGCTTTACAATCCTCCATCACATGATGTACATTTCTATAATGAACTGAAGAAGCTTCTTTCTGTTGTTGACAACTCTTGTGAATGTATGTTGTTTGGGGATTTTAACATTAACTGGTTGGAAAAAAGTGGTAAATCAAAATTAAAGCCAATTATGGAGAAATTTAAATACAAACAGCGGGTTGATAGACCAACTCGAATCACAAGAAAGACTGAAACCCTTATTGATCTAATTTTTACAAATAGACCAGAGAGAGTAACAAAAATATACAATCTCATTACTGGCCTTTCGGACCACAACATGACACTGATGGTAAGAAAGCTAACTAAAAAACACCTAATCCACCACAATAAAACAGAAAATCTAATTTTAACAACAGCAATTCCCAAGTCAAAAATAGCTGACTTTGAACATGATTTGAAGGAAGTCAACTGGGAACAGGTAACTAAAGAATCAGATCTAAACCACAGTGCAAACATTTTTGCCTCTACCCTATGTGAATTATTAAATAAATACACAAAAACCTGGAAAAGTAGACCCAAGAAATACTCTCTTCCATGGATTAATAGTGATATCCTTCAGATCATAAAAAAGCGAGATCTTGCTCTTAAAAGGTCTCTAATAACTAAAAACAACACTGACCACCTTATTTACACTGGCTTGAGGAACAAAGTGGTGTCTGAACTGTGCAAGGCCAAGACAAATCACTTCTCCAAACTCATTGAAGAGGCCAGTGGCAGTAGTTCTAAATTGTGGCAACACATAAACAAACTAACTAACTCCAGTAAGCAAAAGCACCCCAAAATAAACTGTCTTAAAGTCTATGATAATTTAATTCATAGTAACGAGTCTATTGCAAATGTTTTTAATAGCTTTTTTATTGAGAGTGTACAAGAGTTAGCGAGTCATTTCAAAACTACAGAGTCATCTCCTGAAGAACCTGACCATGATCGCACAGACTCCTTTTGTATAAAAGTGGTATCACATGACAAAGTTAAAAAGATGATTTTTAACATGAGTAACTCCATGTCAAAGGATATTCATAACCTTCATGCTGCATTAATCAAAAAACACCAGAGCTATTTGTTTGAGCCAATTACTTACTTAGTCAACCTGTCAATACAAACAAAAAAATTCCCAGATAGCTGGAAAACTGCAATAATTACCCCAGTTTTTAAATCAGGAGACAAGGACATAGCAAGTAATTACAGGCCTATTGCTATTCTCCCTGTAGTCTCAAAGATTCTGGAGAAGATTGTAGCTGAGCAATTGATGGAACATTTAGAGTCTAACCAATTGCTTCATCCACAGCAGTTTGGGTTTAGACAAAAATATTCCACTGAAACAGCAAACTGCTATTTGCTTGAAAATATTAAAGCTCCACTGAATAAAGGAAATGTTGTCGGGGCAGTGTTCTTGGACCTGAAAAAGGCCTTTGACACTGTCAATCACACTATTTTACTGAATAAATTCAAGCAATTCCAAATGTCATCAAAAGCTCTGCAGTGGTTTAAATCTTACCTGGGGGGGAGACAGCAATGTGTTAGGGTCAATGGGGTGAAGTCTCATCTGCATTGCAACAGTATGGGAGTACCACAAGGGTCTGTACTTGGTCCACTGTTGTTCTCAGTGTACATCAATGACCTACCAAACTGCTGTCCAGGCACCAACTGCCAGATGTATGCAGATGATACCGTTATCCATGTGTCCACTAACCAGCTAGCTTAGCAGGTGAGCACCTAACAAAGGCATTACGTAATGTTTCCAAATGGCTCGAGTTGTCTCATTTAACTATTAATGTTAAGAAAACTGTTGCCATGTGCTTCTCCATACGTAACAGATCTGGAAACGATGTATTTGAGGTACGGATTAAGAATGAAGCAATTGAAGTAGTAAAATAAGTTAAGTATCTGGGCATCATCATGGATGAGAATTTAAAATTTGACAGTCAGTATAAGTACATTGTGAAGAAGGTCAAACCAAATCTAAATTGTTTTTGTTTTATTAGAAGGGATATTTCATGTCAAACTGCCAAATTATACATGCATGCAATGATTTTTTCACATCTGTCATATTGCATCACATTATGGTCCCAAACTTCTCCAACTACATTAAAACCTATTGTTTCTTTATATAAGCAGACAATAAAAGTCATGGACCAGAAACCTATGAGATGGCATCACTGCGGCATTTAAAAAAAAACACAACCTTTTAACCTTTGATAATTTTATAAATTTTAGTAATCTTAAACTGTTTTTTAAATGTGTAAATAATCATGTGTCACCACTGTTATCTGAATTAGCCATTAGGCATCGGAGCTCTCGTAGGGCAGTCACACGAGCCTCCGTCAGCGGTAATTGTCTTGTCCCAATGTACAAGACATCTTTTGGCCAGTCTGCTTTCTCTGCAAAGGGGGCAAAACTTTGGAACTCTCTGCCCACTGGCATAAAATTAGAGAGCAACAGTAATGCTTTTAACAGAGGACTCAAACAATGGCTAAAATCAAAACAACAGTGCTCACATGAATAGCTTCTGACTGGTTTATTGTTTGATCATACTGCCTTTGCTCTACGGTTCTATTTATTTATTCTCCCATTATTGTTTTCTCTGTTATATCGCTTTTCTCCCTATCTTAATTGTTTTCCTTTCTAAAGCCTCCTGTGGACCGGTGTTGAGAACTAGCATGCTTGCTAAAACACTTAAACAATGCATCTGGTATTCCAATGTATCTGTGATGTCCATGCCAAATAAAGTCTATTATTATTATTATTACTTTAACAAAATATTTTTAAATAATTCAAAGATATAGAAAGTAAGCAAGTTTATGGCACATAAGGATGATTTTTACAAAATCAAGAAAAAGAAGCTGTCATGTGTTACCAGAGATTGTACTCTTTCAAAAACCAACCTCTTCTTCATCATTCCCCCCACAAATTAAAAAATAAATGCATATGCTCAATAATGATATTAGAATTAAGTCTTCTCATGGGAGATAGGAGCTCAGCTGTGGAGTAGATAATACAATTACATTATAAGGAGTTGGATTTTATTGCAATCCCAATTGTTAGCTAGATGTAGTTGTTGGTGTTCATAGTCTTTGTAATTTCATATGTATGTTCTACGAAAATGTTAATGTTTGTAATAAATGTAAAAAAATGTCATCAATGTAATTTTTTATTCGTGAAAGATTATTCATATTTGAAAAATGCTTGTATGTGTGTTTATTGCAAAATATTAAAAGTGTAACATGTAGCTCTGAAAGAGCGTATCAAATTGGTACTGTCACATTTAAAACACTGCAGAGAGCTGTGCTGTGTAAGGGAGCTTGACAGTGGATTTCTCCGAAAGCACACAGTAAAAGTACTTCATAGTACCCATGCATGTAGTCTTAGAAGTCTTAAGTCCAACCATATCAGAATCATGGTGTACTTATGTAAGAAATATATATATAATTATTGTTTTCTTACTGTTGTTTTTTGTAAATTGTGAACACCTTATTTTGAAAAACGGAAGTTACCGCAGACTCGCAGAATTATTCTCACACTAACTTCCCCGACCTCCGAAGCTATTCCCTGAACAGTATTCTGTTTCCTCCCGTTTCATACACGTGTATCTCATAGTCAGTTTTATGGTCAGACTTCGGCATTTAGCACTTGACGTCATCGCTCTCTCTGTCTGTTACTCCTGCTCGCTCTGGAGTCCGGAGCATTTACCATAAAGATCAGAATACGTGGGCACTTCAGATTTAGGGGCGGCTCACTTCACCATGTAAACTCGAGGAGCGGCTGGCTTGACCGCAGTAATCAGCTGGCTATCCAGCGCGAGCCACATGCGTAAATGGATGAGAGGGGAGATGACTGCTAGAAGTCAGAGACGTCGTATTTAAGTTTATGTTCTGCTTGTTCAACAGTCGTTTGATGTATAGATATTTTTATCATTCAGAGAGGATTTGATTTGCAATTTGAATCTTCTTTTTTTTCTTTTGGCGCTCGTGATTTTCCTTTGCCGCTGGTTAAAACCTCTTTGGGGGGCCCCAAAGAATTCTCTATGCAGGAAAAACCCTGATATTGAAGCAGCCAAACTGCTGTTAGTCTCTGGAAACAGTCTCAGACGGTTTGCTGGTTTCTGAGTGTAAATTGATGATATTTAACTTTAAGTGTGTTTAAAAACTCTGATTGTTGCTGGATGTGTTTCAACTTTTATCTGTTAGTCGTTCTAAACTTGTTAACATTTGGTTTAATGTGTCTGTAGAATTTGAGTCTTTATGTGATAATAATATAAAACTATGTTTGCCAAAATAAATGTTTAATTCACTTAGATTGACTTCTATTCTTCTTTTGAAGAAATTATTGATGTTGTTAAAGATTTTGAGTAAGAACTCAACAGACTACAACAATATTGATATGACATTGGTGAAAAGTATAATTAACTCTGTGATAAAACCTTATATATATATATATATATATATATATATATATATATATATACATATATCTGCAATCAATCCCTGAAAAATGGTGTCTTTCCAAATAACATGAAAATTGCTAAGTTTATACCAATATATAATTCCTGAACACATTTTCTTAAACTACAGACCGGTCTCTTTACTGCCACAATTCTCCAAAATACTGGAAAAACTATACTATGTAAGACTACATGATTTTATTACTAAACACAATATACTGTATGATCAACAGTATGGATTTAGAAACAACAGGACCACCTCAATGGCACTCATAGAATTTGTAGAAGAGATCACAACAGCCGTCAAAAACAAAGATTATGCCGTAGGAGTTTTCCTGGATCTTCAAAAAGCATTTGACACAGTTGACCATAACTTATTACAAATAAAACTACAGAAATATGGAATCAGAGGAGTTGCACTCACTTGGCTCATCAGTTACTTAGACAACAGATATCAATATGTTCAAATCAATCATGCTCAATCACAACAGAAGAAGTTAAAGTGTGGAGTTCCCCAAGGTTCAGTGTCGGGGCCATTATTATTTCTTCTGTACATCAATAACATATGTGAAGTCTCCTGTATTTTAAAAAACTATTTTATTTGCAGATGACACAAATTTACTATGCTGTGGGGACAGTCTGGAAAAACTTTTGGATACAGTGGGAAATGAATTAAAGAAACTGAAGAGTTGGTTTGACTCAAATAAACTAACATTGAACTTAAGTAAAACCAAATTTATCATCTTTGGGAACCGATCAACTGGCTTGACCAAGAAACTTATGATTAATGATGTGGAAATTGAAAGAGTGGCTGAAATAAAATTTCTTGGAGTTATTGTAGACAATAATTATTTATTTATTTATTTATTTTTATTTTACAGGGACATATTAATAAACATTTCAGTAAATATGCCGAGTTAGCCAAAAGGCTCATTTTCATCTGTTGTCCCTGGCCAGATTTTATAAAAGGCTCCCTAAAACAACAAAACAAATTCAAACATTGCTAAAAGCTACAAAAACAAGTATTAGTAAAAGCACGTATCCAATAACCTCATAAAAAGTAAATGTAACGTGCACACAACAAGACAACATGTAACACAATATACAATAAACACGTACAAATTACAAATTACAGAAGGCCACATAAAAAACATTGAGTGAGCTATACCTGAAGCTCACCTCAACAGACAACTAACACGCAGGCCACATTCATTTAAAAAACAGCACACATTCATCAACAACCAGACACAAGGGGGCAGCAGCGAGCGGAACAGGTTTAGTGCTGGCAGATGTGGTTATCAAATAGCCAGTGTTTCAGATGTGAACTAAATGAACGATATGTGTTGCTCTCTCTGATAACTGTTGGGATGTTGTTCCATTCACGTGAGGCTGGAACAGAAAAGGCCGACTGACTAAAAGCACACTTCCTTAGAGGAATAATGCAGTCGCCTCTTGAGACACCCCTCCTGAAGTGATGTGTGTTTGTTCATATGCTTACAAACTCTCTGAGTGGGGGAGGGGCCAAACCATGTGAGATTTTATAAAGGAGCATTTTTGTGTTTAATCATGTTCTCCCAGCTCAGGAGGTTGTATTTTCTGAGGATTGAACAGTGGTGGAATTGCTTTGGTTTTTTGTCTAAAACTTTTATTGTCTGTTTATACAAAGACTGTAGTGGTTTTAATGTGGTGTGACTTGCCTGAGACTAGCTTGTCATACAGTAGGTCATATATGAGAAAATCATTGAATGCATGTACATGTTGGCTGCTTCAGTAGACATGGAGTTTCTGATAAATCTGAAGTTGGCAAGGTTAAATTTAATTTGTTTACAGACTTTTTTTTACATGTGCTTTAAAGTTCAGGTTGGAGTCAAGTACAATGCCAAGGTATTTGAATTCTTTTACAATCTGTAGTTTTTCTCCTGACACAAGTATATCTGGATCGGATATCTGGTTTGAGTCATTTGTTTTAGTGAAGAACATACCAACAGTTTCAGACACGTTAAGTTGGAGACAGCACTGATTAAGCCATGCTGTAATTTTGACCATTGCGGTTGTTAGTTTTGAAGCAACTTCTGCTTTTGTTAAACCACGCACATACAAAACTGTATCGTCAGCATACATTTGAATGTTAACCTCAGGACACACAGATGGCAGGTCATTTACATACAAGCAGAATAAAAGTGGGCCCAGTATAGAAACCTGCGGAACGCCCGTGGACAAGGAGAGGGCGTCAGATTGATAATTAAGTATTCACACACTTTGAGAGCGGTTGGAGAGATATGATTCTACCCATTTAAGTGCATCAGCAGAGAAATTAAAGGTGGATAACTTAGATAGAAGAACCCTGTGATTTACAGTGTCAAATGCTTTTCTGAGATCCAGAAAGACAGCACCAACAATGCCACGGTGATCTAGCAGTGATTTGATTTTTTCAATGAAGAAGCAGTTAGCTGTCTCTGTTGAGTGGTTGGATCTGAATCCAAACTGCACTGGATGCAGGTGATAAGAGCTGTTGTTCAGGTGATGTATAATTTGCTCAGCCGCTGATTTCTCTGCAACTTTAGACATAATAGGAAGAATGCTGATGGGCCTATAATTGCAGGGTGAATGGGGATCACCAGATGTGTACATTGGTGAAATAACGGCAGATTTCCACACCCTTGGGAATTCACCCTGTGATATTGAGAGATTAATGATTTTGGTGATGGGTTTGGCTAATGCTGCACCAAGATCCTTAACCATTGTTGTGTCCATCCCAAAATCATCTTTTGCTTTTGATGGCTTGAGGGATCTAATAATTTCTGTGATCTTTGATTCACTAACATTTATAAAATGGAAAGCTGGCTCTGTTTTGTTTGCCAAGCACAGATTAACCTGCTTAGCAGAGAAGCTCTGTGCAATAGTTGCTACAGAATCGACAAAGTATCGATTAAGAGCTCCAGCTACTTCAGCTGGGTCCTTAGTCAGGTTTCCATTCAGGCTAAGTTCAATTTGTTTTCCTGCTTTGGTTTGTTGACCCAGGAGCTTTTTTAACTGACTCCATATTCATTTAGAATTTCCCCTTGCCTCATTAATTATTGTCATAAAAAAATCAGCCCTAGCATTCCTCAAACCTGCTATCACCTTATTTCTTAACATGGCAAAATGAATTTGTCGTGGAACAATCTGGTCTTAATGGCCATTTTCAGTGCCAGATCTCGCTCTTTCATCAGTTTTAAAATATCTGCATTTATCCAGGGAAGACTGTTCTTTTTATTCCTATACTTAAACTTACAAGAAAATTCTGTGTTGACACTATGCACTTTACTTGAGAATATTTGACTGCCCTCCTGCAAGTTTTTTCCGAAGAGCAAATCATTCCAATTGACGCTATTTATAGTGTTTTTAAAACATTCCTGCTTGTTCTTAGGAATTCTAAGAGATTCATTCTCTTTGGCAATTGAGGGGCTAAATCTCGTTTTTGTTAATTTTCTGATCACCAGAATAAGATTGTGGTCAGATATCCCAGTGATCATATTGAGAGATTTAGTAATTCTCTCAGGTCTGTTACTAAATACCAAGTCAATCTGAGTTTATTATCCTGGAAATCACACATACAATACATTAAGGCAAAAATATCGAAATCTATTGCAATTTAATTAAAGTGAAAGGGCTGTTAAATCAACAGTCACTTTACACGTTGTACTGCTCCCTAATACTCCCATATATTAGTTACTATGTGGAAGTAACTACAAAACAAATACAGAACCAGTGTTCATTCTCCAGAAAAGAGCCATAAGAATTATAACTAACTCCAACTACAGAGAACCAACCAACCCACTCTTCATCAAACTGAAATCACTGAAACTTAACGACTTGGTCAACTTTAAAACCACTCAAATCATGTACAAAGTTAAAAATGATCAGATACCGAACAGTATCCAAAAGTTTTTCCAGCAGAGGGACAGTAAACACAATCTCAGAGGAATATTTATGTTAAAAAAACCAGCAGTAAGGACCAACATGAAACTACACTGTATTACAACGAAGGGTGTTGATTTATGGAACAGCT
>NC_089199.1:30722796-30772796 GCF_963930695.1 Labrus bergylta
AAACAACAGGACCACCTCAATGGCACTCATAGAATTTGTAGAAGAGATCACAACAGCCGTCGAAAACAAAGATTATGCCGTAGGAGTTTTCCTGGATCTTCAAAAAGCATTTGACACAGTTGACCATAACTTATTACAAATAAAACTACAGAAATATGGAATCAGAGGACTTGCACTCACTTGGCTCATCAGTTACTTAGACAACAGATATCAATATGTTCAAATCAATCATGCTCAATCACAACAGAAGAAGTTAAAGTGTGGAGTTCCCCAAGGTTCAGTGTCGGGGCCATTATTATTTCTTCTGTACATCAATAACATATGTGAAGTCTCCTGTATTTTAAAAACTATTTTATTTGCAGATGACACAAATTTACTATGCTGTGGGGACAATCTGGAAAAACTTTTAGATACAGTGGGAAATGAATTAAAGAAACTGAAGAGTTGGTTTGACTCAAATAAACTAACATTGAACTTAAGTAAAACCAAATTTATAATCTTTGGGAACCGATCAACTGGCTTGACCAAGAAACTTATGATTAATGATGTGGAAATTGAAAGAGTGGCTGAAATAAAATTTCTTGGAGTTATTGTAGACAATAAATTATCCTGGAAATCACACATACAATACATGAAGGCAAAAATATCGAAATCTATTGCAATTGTATTTAAAGTGAAAGGGCTGTTAAATCAACAGTCACTTTACACGTTGTACTGCTCCCTAATACTCCCATATATTAGTTAATGTGTGGAAGTAACTACAAAACAAATACAGAACCAGTGTTCATTCTCCAGAAAAGAGCCATAAGAATTATAACTAACTCCAACTACAGAGAACCAACCAACCCACTCTTCATCAAACTGAAAACACTGAAACTTAACGACTTGGTCAACTTTAAAACCACTCAAATCATGTACAAAGTTAAAAATGATCAGATACCGAACAGTATCCAAAAGTTTTTTCAGCAGAGGGACAGTAAACACAATCTCAAAGGAATATTTATGTTAAAAAAACCAGCAGTAAGGACCAACATGAAACTACACTGTATTACAACGAAGGGTGTTGATTTATGGAACAGCTGCAGTGATGAAATTAAAACATGTAAAACATTAGGACAGTTTAAAGACATTTTCAAGAATAACATATTTAACAAATATAAAATTGAGCAGTCAATGGGAAAAATTGAATCAATATCAGTTGTAAGGTCTGTACCGTCTACCAATTGATGTGTGTAATACATTATATCCAGTAGCGGAGCGAGTGTGGGGGCAGAAGGTGCGGCCGCCCCAGGCCCACTGTTGTCTTAAGGGGCCCACTTTGAGCCAAATTTAACATACATTTTGTTATTTAGTTGAATTTTCAAATAAAGTTAGTTTGACTAGGTCTGAATCTCTCTTTTCTTTTGCCGCAATCAAGACACACAATGTATTTTGTAGAGCAGAGAGGGGCCCCCCTCTACTGCCAAGGGGGTTCTCAACTTCGGCAGCAAACAGCACCAGCGGGGTGCTGTGGCCTGTTTGTAATGTCATTGATTCCACCTCTTAGCACCCCCTTTGCTGGGCCCCCGCTGCTGTCTGGAGTTTTAAAAACCTTGTCGTCTGTCTGCTTTATTTCTGTTTACCTCGCAGTTTTTCGTAACATTAAAAGTGTAAAAAACTAAATAAAAAATGTTTTCTCATTGACAACTCAACCCTCAACAACTCAACCTGGTCCTGACCATTGCTGTCACTCTGTTTACAAAGTTTGTTGTCGTGCGTGGGTTGATAATGTGTGGTTTTATTGTATTGTCTGTTTGGCTGGATGAGCGTCCAACTTCACTGAATGTTAAACTGTAGTTGCCTTCAATCATTGATTTCCCGTCCGGTTAATTAACTCTGCTTTACTTGTTTAAACGGTGGAATATGCACACAGACATATCAGCACTTGTTCTGCTTAAACATCAGCAGGTCACTCACTGATAAGTCCCTGTCACTGTAATAGCACCCTTTGTAATCTGCAGCGGCATTTCTCTTCGTCCCGCCCCGTCTTGTATCTCCATACAGCCGATATTATACCATAAATTCTATACTATATTACTATATAGGCTACAGCATATGCTATATAGCCTATAGACAGTTTAAGGGCCCACTATTGGTCCCCGCCCCCTCTGCAATGAGCCATAGGCTACGCGCCTGATTATATCTGTTGCTTTTGTTACTTCATTATCTGTATTATTCAACTTTATTTTTGAAAGCTTCATCTTGGATTCATTTATTAAGCTAAAAAGATAAAAAGGGTAGGACTGGATATGTTATTTAACTTCATCCTACACCCTTTTCGAACATGGACTGGTTAAGGAAAAAAAATCGAGCCACTGCAGAAAGTATGCTTTGATTGCTGTTTGCTTTGTTTGTAATGTATATTTTATTTTATTTTAAAAACATGTTCGAAAAAAAAAATAATAATAATGTTTGACATTGTATTGATGTTGCTTATGTTTTAAAAAAAAATCAGAATTCATGTTGTGAATGGTCTGAACCACTGGGCTTTATACTAGCAGAATTTATATAAAAATAATAATTGTATCCAACCTTTTCCAATTTGTTCATTACTTGTGAATAACATTCGGTTCCAACTGAAAAAGGCTCTGAGACCCACTTTTGGGTCCCGACCCATCTGTTTAGAAACACCACATTTTCCCAAAAGATGCAGAGGGCCCCCAAATGACTAAATCTGCCACTGGTTATACATGTGGGGCTGATGTTCCCTACACAAACCAAACTGTCACTGGGATTTAGTGAGCATTATTGTTGCCATAGTAACAAAGGGATCAAACCCAAAAACAAAGCAGCATAGGGGCTAACGGTCTGAAAACCACAACTATTGCTGAAGATGATCCCAGCTCACTTTGTTTAGTTTGCTAAACCTAGTTCGCTTGAATTAATGCTTTTTACTTTGAACCCAGCAGAGGGAGACGATCACCAAGAAACCTGAACTAACAAAAGTCATCACTGTTTCAGTTCCAGGAAATAACAAGAAGGGGAGGAGAAACTCTGAGCTGATACGGGTTTCCAAGAAACCAAAGTGAAAGTGTTCTGAGAGTCAGAGATTAGACTCCATTTTGAGTGGACAGAGCAGAAGGACAAAGACGTGTGAGACAGGGTGAGTTTAATTCAACATTATTATGACTTTACTGTTTAAACCTCTGGTTCATCAGTTAATGAAGCAGGTTCATGCTGAGTAATACTTTAAAACTGATCACATACAGAGCAGGATCAGCTCTGTGAATGTGGACTACTTCCTCTTTTCAAAACACATTTTGTGTACACACTCACACACACACACACACACACACACACACACACACACACACACACACACACACACACAACTTCCTGCGACTCCCGTTTCTGAGCTCCCCTGAATGCAGCATGCTAACAGCGCGTTCCCTGAGTAACAGCAGAGAGAGAGACATGCCCAGAAAAGTGAAGTCAACTAAGCAGACTACTTTATTTTCTGATGCTTCTTACGGACTTTTATTAATGTGTGTGTCTGTGAGACACAACCACACACACCCAGACCTCCACTGGTGAGGGTGTGTGTGTGTGTGTGTGTGTGTGTGTGAAGTGACATTGATCAGCGTGGCGCTGTTCTCAAAGTTGAACGTCTTTCGACTGATAGCGTTTGAGTGCAGTGACTAAAAACAGCTGACACCGAGGGCGTTTTAGCGCCCAGGAAGCTGAACTACATTAGTTTTGTATTTCAGCTGGATGTCAGCGTGGTACTGTAATCTCTGTTCACTTTAAATCTAAGCCTGCTGTACTGGTTGTGCCTGTTAGTATTTATTTTCACATAATCATTCACTTGAATCATTTTGTGGATATATCATTTTAAATCTGTCGACCATCTAAGGGTCATTGGTTTAGGTCTGTGTGGATGTAACAGTTTGTGTAAGACTCTCATAGCAGCAGATCTATTTTTGGAGAGGAGCCGAGTGTATGTTGTGAGCTTAAATGACTTCAATGTAGATATCTGACAGTTTCAAGTGAAGGTAATGTCACCTCTCTAGCCTTTTAGAAGTCTTCCCAAATGGTAAAAGAATTTGTAGGCTGTACCAATGTTGTGGCAAGACTCAATGTCTTGTTATTGGCATTATTCAGGGCAGATCAGACGGACAAATCATGTTAGGATCAAAACAAACTGCACTGAGGTGCTGCATCAGGTACTTAGACAGACAGGAAGGAAGAGAAAATCAAATGAAGGATCACATCAGGTAATGAGATGTGGACACTTGACCATCTCCGTCTTTCACATTTTTCCTGCTTGTGTCTCACCTGTTTGTTATTTTGTCCTCAGGTTGTTTTACCTGCATGAACGTCTTTTATTGTCCTCTGATCAATCTGGAGATCAGAAGATGAGTGATCAAGGAGACAAAGAGGAGGACAGAGCAGAGTCTCCTCTGTCCAGCTGTCTCTCTATGAAGAGTGACCGGTCTAAACGTCGTCCTCCAGCCTTCAGTAATGAACCAGGACCCTCAGATCCACAGTAAGAGAACTTTTTTTAATCACCAAACTGTCAAACTAAAAAAAAAGAGTCCTGAACACCATAATGTGTTGATTTTCTTGTTTTTAATCATCAACCTGCACACAGTGATCATACAGAGAAAGTCACTGAACTCATAACAACATACTAAGGATTATATATATGTATTATATGTTTATAGATCAGATAATATGATTTCAGTATTGACTCTTTGGTTGTGTATCTAGTCGTCTTCTCTGTGATTCTGCAGGAAGAAGTCTTTTAAACTGATCCTGAAGTTTAGTGAGATCTGCTGTGATCGTTTTCTTTCAATCATTTTTTCTGTTGTGTCCACTCTTTGTTTGTCTTTTTTTATTTTTTCTAACATGACTACACAATGAGATCTTTTTTTTTTTCAAAACTTTTCCCTCAAGAGGTCATAATAATTAATTTACAGAAAACTGTAGGATATTGTTCCATAAATAAACCTTGTTGAACGCTCTTTTGATTGAAAGAGTCCTTTATTAAAGTTAAAGAGAAACAAGTGGAGTCGGGCAGAGAGCTCGCAAGCTAGGAGTCTCTGCTTCACAACTTTCCCTGCAGGCTGACAGCTCGACTACCGTACTGTAGCTGGTAGGAGAGCAGACTCCACAAAGAGAAAACAGACTAAAAGGGTGACAGAGCTGAACAGTAACTGCAGGTTTTGGACTTCGCTGAACACAATAAAAACTGTCACGCAGGAAGACAGTGTAAACTTTATTTTCTCTCTGAGAGACCTTCAAAAACACAGCGCGTCTTATACCAGAGCAACTTATATTTCAGATTTTACGGTACTTATTTTTTTAACTCATGACACAGCTCCTGCACATGCTCAGTGTGCAGGTCGTGACACAGCTCCTGCACATGCTCAGTGTGCAGGTCGTGACACAGCTCCTGCACATGCTCAGTGTGCAGGTCGTGACACAGCTCCTGCACATGCTCAGTGTGCAGGTCGTGACACAGCTCCTGCACATGCTCAGTGTGCAGGTCGTGACACAGCTCCTGCACATGCTCAGTGTGCAGCTCTCTATAAAGCTGATTAATAACTTTTCAAAGGTCTCAGGTCTCAACCTAAATATTAAACACTTTGAACTTATGGCTGTTAAAGATTGTAATGTTCCCCATATTTGTAATAATCCAGTGAATCAGCAGGTCACATACCTGGGAGTAGTTATCACCAAGGAGCAAAATATAAAGTGCACCTTAAATTTGAATCCCATCGTTGATAAAACTCTTGTTTACAAAGAGATTTATCTCTGAGACGAAGGACCTTTCTTTCAAAAGGTGAGGGCATTTCCAGACTCACTAATCCGGCTCTATCTTTGGATGTTGACTAAAATGTAACCAAAAGATTTGATTATACGTTGTTTAACTTTCTGTGGAAAAACAAAATACATTATGTTAAAAAGAACGTGACAATAAACACGAGTCAATGTGGGGGCTTGAACTTTTTAGACTTCACAGCTCTTAACATTCAAAGTGAACAAGCTGAGACATTTTAAATAACCCAACATCTCTATGGAATATGATTCCTAATGATGTGGATTTCCTTGTTGTTGGTATGTTTGATGAAGAAATTTGCCGTTGATTCTGACTTGCTTTCAAAGAGTATAATTTTATTTAAGCAAGAAACAGAGTCACTGGTCACGTCTGACCAGGAGGATCAAGAAGCTAAATAATGATCTCCCCGAACATACAGAGACAATCGCCTATATGCATCTAAACGTCTGCTTTTCATCATGGGTCAAAAAAAACATCATGTAACACATCCATATTTGGCAATACTCCTACACAACACCTCAATGTAAACATTCAACTTGAGGGGACTCCTAAATCTCCTTCAGATACAAATCTCTCCAGATGTACACGTTATAAACTTAAAGGAGCAGTATATTATCTCTGTCCTAGTTACGTCAGAAACTTCACTAATTATGTTTTTTCTAAAGTTGGTGGCCTGGAATTTTATTACTGTTATTACAACTATAATATCAGTAAAATCCCGATCAAACTATCCAACTTCCATAAACAGATACTCTTGACTTGGTCTCTCATCTTGAAACATAGCTTCTCTCCACACAGATATTACATCTGGAACAATAAGGACATTCTCTACAAAAATGAATCCCTGTTTTTTGAAAACTGGTTGAAAATAACATCACACTTGTAGGTCAGTTATTGGACTCAGATGGTAGACTCTATGGTTACACAGACAGACTTCTGCACATGCTCACTGCGGAGGACATGGCACACCTTTTTAAAACGTTTTGTGTCTTTATTTGATTCAGTCCACCACTGGTTTCTAAATGTCAGTGTCAGTTTTCACGGCTTTATGATTTCCCTTATCTCCACAGAATAACAAAGGGGTCTGTTTCTGTGGAGGAGCAGCTGTCCAGCTGTGCTTTGTGTCAGTGTGTCCCAAGAGATCCAGTTTCTACCAGATGTGGACACTGGTTCTGTAGACAGTGTCTCACCTCATACTGGGACCAGTCTACTTCATCAGGAGAGTCCTCCTGTCCCCAGTGTGGAAAGCGATCTAAAATAAGAGGAGGACTGCAGATATCCAGTAAGTCCAGCACTGTAATAAGTAAGACTGAAGTCATTGTGTCTAAAAACAAGACAGAGCAGTTAGTATTTTCATTGATATATAGTTAAATGAAACATTTACATTTTATCTGATTCTTGCTGTCAGTTTATATTCAGTATATTTTATTTCTCTTGTAGCAGCACACATTTATTACAGGGATGTTTTTGTGTCATGCAGTTTGCTTAATGTGTAATAATGAAAATTGTTTATTTGATCATTTTATAAATCCAGTCTCAGGATATGTTTCTTCTCTTTCAGCAGATAGAGGTCTGCAGGAGGTTACAGATGAACTTAAGATCAGTCTGAGGAAGAGATGTGAACATGTGACTGAAGGAAGTGATGAAACAGGAAGTAGAACCCTCCTCAACAGGATCTACACTGAGCTCTACATCACAGAGGGACAGAGTGAAGAGGTGAACACCCAACATGAGGTGAGACAGCTTGAGACAGACTCTAAAAAGAAGACCCTCCATGAGACTCCAATCAAGTGTCAGGACATCTTTAAAGCCTTACCCGACCAACAGAACCAAAAGACAGAAGCTCAACCCGACCAACAGAACCAAAAGACAGAAGCTCAACCCGACCAACAGAAACCCATCAGAGTGGTTCTGACAAACGGCGTCGCTGGTGTTGGAAAAACCTTCTCAGTGCAGAAGTTCACTCTGGACTGGGCAGACGGCTCAGAGAACCAAGACGTCAGTCTGGTGATCCTGCTTTCATTCAGGGAGCTGAACTTGATCAGAGATGAGGAGTACAGTCTTCTTGAGCTGCTCCGTGTTTTCCATCCAACATTACAGAAGGTCACAGCAGAGACGCTCGCTGTCTGTAAACTGTTGTTCATCTTTGACGGCCTGGATGAAAGCAGACCGTCGTTGGACTTCAAAAACAGGAAGGTTGTGTCTGATGTCACAAAGAAATCACCGTTAAACACACTGTTGACAAACCTCATCAAGGGGAATCTGCTCCCCTCAGCTCTCATCTGGATAACTTCTCGACCTGCAGCAGCCAATCAGATCCCTCCTTCATGTGTTGACAGGCTAACAGAAGTACGAGGCTTCACTGACGCCCAGAAGGAGGAGTACTTCAGGAGGAGGTTCAGTGATGATGAAGATCTGTCCAGCAGAATCATCTCACACATCAAGACATCCAGGAGCCTCCACATCATGTGTCTGATCCCGGTCTTCTGCTGGATCACTGCCACAGTTCTGGAGCACATGATGAGCACAGAGCAGACAGGAGAGCTGCCCAAGACCCTGACTGACATGTACTCACACTTCCTGCTGGTTCAGACAAAGAGGAAGAAGAACAAGTATGATGAGGGACGTGAGACAAGTCCACATGAGCTGATGGAGGCTGACAGGGAAGTTCTTCTGAAGCTGGGGAGGCTGGCGTTTGAACATCTGGAGAAAGGAAACATCATGTTCTATAAAGAAGACCTGGAGCGTTGTGGTCTGGATGTCACAGAGGCCTCGGTGTACTCAGGAGTTTGTACAGAGATCTTCAAAACAGAGTGTGTGATCCTCCAGAAAACAGTCTACTGCTTTGTTCATCTGAGCGTTCAGGAGTTCCTGGCTGCAGTCTACATGTTCCACTGTTTGACAAACAGGAAGAGAGGTGGAGTGAAGGCTTTCCTGAAAAACATAATTTTTCAAACTCCTGAAAGTGATGACTCATCCCTGGATGTCTTCCTGAGGAGTGCCATGGAGAAATCCCTGAAAAGTAAAAATGGTCACCTGGACCTGTTTGTTCGCTTCCTTCATGGCCTCTCTCTGGAGTCCAACCAGAGACTCTTAGGAGTCCTGCTGGGTCGGAGAGACAACAGTCCAGAAATGATCCAGAGAGTCATCAACAACCTGAAGGAGATGAACAGTAAAGATATCTCTCCTGACAGAAGCATCAACATCTTCCACTGTCTGACAGAGATGAACGACCTCTCAGTCCATCAGGAGATCCAAGAGTTCCTGAAGTCAGGGAACAGATCAGTGGAGAAACTCTCTGAGATCCACTGCTCTGCTCTGGCCTACATGCTGCAGATGTCAGAGGAGGTTCTGGATGAGCTGAACCTGTATAAGTACAAGACATCATACCAGGGACGACTGAGACTGATTCCAGCTGTGAGGAACTGCAGGAAGGCAGAGTAAGTCCAGATGTGATTAAATATGAGTCAAAATAAGTTTAGTTCTTCAAATATATACTATACAATATCTAGGTTTTTGAAAACAGTGTTTATCTGAAATATTAACAAACAAAGAGAGAGAGAGAGAGAAAGAGAGAGAGGGAGAGAAAGAGAGAGAGAGAGGGAGAGACAGCGAGAGAAAGAGAGAGAGAGACAGAGAGAGAGAGAGAGAGAAAGAGAGAAAGAGAGAGGGAGAGAGAGAGAGAGAGAGAGAGAGAGAGAGAGGTATCAGTTCTCCTGGTAGTCTAAGTCTATAGCAGCAGAACTAGGATCTGGTCTACACCAGCGTCAGCCCTAACTATAAGATTTATCAAAAAGGAAAGTTTGAAGTCTATAATTTATTCAAACTTATTTTATTGTTTTCTTAACAACAACGCAGTGACAATCAGAGACAGAGACAAACGTTCACACACACACACACACACACACACACACACACACACACACACACACACACACACACACATACACACACACACACACAGCTGAAACAGTTATAATCATGACAGTTGGTTTTAAAACCTGTACAGTGTGATATTACCTCACACCACGCTATTGAGCCACCTTGGATCACCGCGGCAGCCCTAATTACAACCCCATTAACCAAAGACTGGGATAATGTTGAATGCTGATTTAAAGGTTAACTCCTGCACACGGTCTATTAAGTAAATCAAGAATATTTCTCTTTGTCTTGATTTAAACCGCTCGGACATTTTTGTTTTCCTCCTTCATGGACTCGAGCCAACGTCACGAGATTAAAGTCTGACGAGTTGTGTTAGCGTGCGTGGAAAGGGACATTTGATTAGTTTTTCTGTCCTCACTTTATGCTGATGTAAAGGGTTAAAAAAACGTGTATATAATTCATTAAAATGTGTATCGTCTAAAGCTAAAAACAAAGGTTATCAAAAAGTTAAAAATGGATGACAAGATTTGAAAACTGTGTTAAAAGTCATTGGGACAGTCAGAACAAATGTATTGAGTTAAAAATAGACCCCAACATATCTTTTTATGTTTATGTGTCTAAAATATCTGTTTAGAGCCGAATTCCAGTGCACTGAACTTGTTACTATTGCAATCCTCAATCAGGTCACTAGAGGGCGCATAGCGCTCGTGAGGAGCATAATACCCCAAAGAGAGGCAAGTTCTGCAGAATAAATCCTGCAGCCGAGCTGAACACAGCTAAACTGTGTTGCTTCTTTGTATTTACATCCAGAAACTTCTTCTCTGGCACCACTAGGCCAGGTCGGGGGAGCAACACTGACAGTAGAAGAACTTAAAGTAACACCATTAACCAGATGAGATGAGATGAGATGAGATTCAACTTTATTGTCATTACACATATACAAGTATAGAGTAACGAAATGAGGTTTGGCATCTCACCAGAAGTGCAAATAAGCAGAAAGTGCAAGAGTCTGTGCTATGTACAGTAATTGAGTGCAAGAGTCTGTGCTATGTACAGTAATTCTGTGCTATGTACAGTAATTGCAAAATTTACAGATGTAGACAAAAAAAGTGAATTATTAGGTAAATCTGGATGGCTGGATTAATGGGATGCAATAAATATAAATAAATGCTATAAATAAGTAATGCTACAAAATAAGTGTGTTCTTAGGATTATAATATACAGATTAAGATGCAGTGAGCATGCTATACTAATAATATACAGATTAAGATGCAGTGAGCATGCTATACTAATAATATACAGATTAAGATGCAGTGAGCATGCTATACTAATAATATACAGAATAAGATGCAGTGAGCATGCTATACTAATAATATACAGAATAAGATGCAGTGAGCATGCTATACTAATAATATACAGATTAAGATGCAGTGAGCATGTTATACTAATAATATACAGATTAAGATGCAGTGAGCATGTTATACTAGTTTACAGATAATATAAAGAATATGGATATAATATGAACATACTATAATACAATACTACAGATGGATGAGAGATGTGTGTGTGTGACCAGGAGGAGTGGTGGGGGGATGATGGGTGTGAGGTGATATGGAGGGGAAAGGGGGGTCAGCAGGGTGCGGAGAGAGAGAGGGAGAGAGAGAGAGAGACAGAGTTCAGAGTTCGGGGGGTAGAGTTCAGTAGAGAAACAGCTCTGGGGAAAAAGCTGTTCCTCAGTCTGCTGGTTCTGGTCCGGAGGCTTCTGAAGCGCCTGCCGGAGGGCAGGAGGGTAAACAGTCTGTGGGCAGGGTGGGAGGAGTCTTTAAGGATGCCATGAGCTCGCCGCAGACAGCGTGTTCTTTGGACATCCTCAATGGCAGGAAGTGGACACCTTGTGATGCGCTGGGCGGTTTTTACCACCCGCTGTAGCGCCTTACGGTCTGCGACAGAGCAGTTTCCGTACCAGACTGAGACACTGCTGGTCAGGATGCTCTCGATCACACAGCGGTAGAAGTTCATCAGTACAGCTGAAGACAGGTGGTGTCTCTTCAGTGTCCTCAGGAAAAAGAGGCGTTGATGAGCCTTCTTAACCAGACTGGAGGTGTTAGTGGACCAGGAGAGGTCCTCTGTGATGTGGGTCCCCAGGAACTTGAAGCTGGAGACACGTTCAACAGCCATCCCGTTGATGTGAATGGGGTTGTGCGTGCTTCCTCTTTCTCTCCTGAAGTCCACGATGATCTCCTTCGTCTTGCTGTTGTTGAGGAGCAGGTTATTGTCAGCACAGCAGGCGGCCAGATGCTGTACCTAGATTGCAGCTAAATGAGTTAGCCTACATGGCTACAATGAAAACTCGCTCCAGCCTCAAAATAGTAAAGTTAAAGATCTAAAATAAACTTTTTTCTCTGTTAAAAAGCGAGACAAAGAGCATGTCAGTATTTTCTTTAAATGTTGAAACATTTCCTGTCATTAATAGCCTATTACTTGAATACTATAAGCCTTGATTTGATATTATGTATGATGTAATGATGTATACTCAGGGTCTGAAATGAACAACCGCCAAACGCCTAGATTTTCTTTTTGAAGAGTACATTTCAGAGGGCTATCCGCCACAGGGCGGGTAAATGTTTTACCCATCATTCATGTATAACTATGCTATACTTTATTTAAAACTAGGCTACAAGTATGAAGCACATTTGATGCAGCTGCAGCTACTTTTCCCTGCTCCTCTCTCTGCTGTCTTCATGACGGAGCATCGCTGAGACACACACACACACACACACACACACACACACACACACACACACACACACAGTTTTACTTTTAGTGCAACAGAACACAGTGGATCCTTGATCCATACGGCCGTGTGTTGGGAACAAACGTGATCTGGTCACTTTTTCCGTTCACTGTCACCGTGTCTGCAGCTAACTTAACGATAGCGACGTCATCTCACAGCCTGCTGTAGTCTGTGAACATCTCAACACAGACTCTGTTAAACTGTGCTGCGTTATACACACTGATCATATAGTTCACACTAAATGCACGCTCCACTTCTCAATTACATCACAGGGACCAGGAGCAGTCAGACACACACACACACACACACACACACACACACACACACACACACACACACACACTCACACACACACGTTTACAAGTGATAGAAATGTTTGTTAACTAAAGTGAGTTCAGATCAGCTGAACCTCTGATGTGATTGAACACAATTTGTCAAAATATTAAGACATTCCTTTAAATAACATATTATGTACCATTAATGTCATGACAGGTTTTTTAACTGTGGACTGTCAGAGACTCACTGTGAAGTCGTGGCCTCAGCTCTGAAGTCCAACCCCTCCCATCTGAGAGAGCTGAACCTGAGTCACAACGAGCTGCAGGATTCAGGAGTGAAGCTGCTGTGTTCTGGACTGCAGAGTCCAAACTGTAGACTGGAGACTCTGAGGTAAGACAACAGGTTTAATTTCTCTGTTCAGATTCATATGATGTGAAACTAAACTGTAGACTTCAGGCTGATAATCAAATGATCCACACTGAGCATCTTAATGCTGAAGTCCATTTTCTTCTTCTGTGGTTTTATCCACAGAGTGGTAGCAATTTAAAGCCTTACATTTTAAACCTAAATATATAAAAACATAACTTGTTGTATATTTCACTCTTTACCACCTGAACAGCTGATTTTTAGATAAATTATGAATAATTAAACAAAGAAAAACAATCATTCCAATTTCAACCATCAGACGTAAAAATAAAGTCAAACACTTGTTTTGTCTGAGATGTTTGTGACACTGTGAGATTCTGAAACTGTCAAAGGAAAGTTTAAATTGAAGACTCTTTGATTGAATGTCTTCTCTATAACTAGAATAAATATTACAGATGTTTACTTAGTTCACTTTTCGTTGCAGACGATCGTCTTTTTTGGGGGGTTAGGGTTAGGGCTAACTCTTATCTTAGGGCAGGGATGTCAAACATACGGCCCGACAGCAGGTTTCATCTGGCCCGTGAGACGTTTTGGGAAGAAGGAGGAAATGTATTGAAAAATATATATATTTTTTTTTTATAAATTACATTTTTGTAATACTTATTTTCCCTGAATTGTATTAAAACCTATAATGAGCAACGTAAAGGTTGATATCATGATACTAAAATTAATCAAACGGGGCACTTTGAACGATTTTCTCAGCAGGGAGTATCATGAAAAAGACGAGTGGCCGAGCTCCTGCATTACGCTGGTAATACATCACATCAGAAAACAGGCTGAACACCTGAGAGAGGTGACACAGAATGCAGGTTTTCAAGAGAGATCGAAGGAGCGATATTTCTTTAGTTTTATTTGCTCACAAGTTGCCAGAATTTTATCAAAGCTACGTGACTTAACGACAGGAGGCGCTGCACTGCGTGCATCATGACGGTCTTCAGTTCTTCACACTTCTTACCAGTTTCTCCTGTCTTGACTGATGGAAAACAAAAGTTTTACTAATGATAACAAAGCTTCCTATGGAGTGAGCCACAAAGAGCAGCTCGTGCAAATAAAAAACAATCCTCTCTGTCCTGCGTAACGGCCCAGACCGTCTCCTCACATCCAGTGTAGTTTGTGGACACCGGCGTTGAGCCTGATGATAGACTTATTTTACCTCTGGTTATTGTAAAAACAGTAAATTAAAATGAATATTAACTGATTTTATTTACAGATGGTTCATTTTTAGGTCACCCAGAGGTGAACGTGTTGATCACCTAAAAGTTTCAGTGTGACATCACTTCTAAATGCAGTAGCCTGCTGTTGTGCCTTTATCACCAGCTTTAATCAGACTGTAAAAATATAACTATTACTGAACATTTCATTCTTATCTGAAAACAATATCACACACAGGCTGTCCGATCATACAGAGGTCCGCTGGTTTAACTGTGGAGCAGCGCTAAAATGCTTCCTAGAAATTGTGCACGGAGATGGCACAGATTCACGGTGCATAAAAAGTCAGTGACAGAGTTAGATCACGATATTGCGGACACGTAGAAGAACAGACTGCCAGACTCATATCAAAAGTGGTTTAACTGAGTTTACTTAGTTAAAGAAGTTGAACTCCACACGGAGCTGATCAGACTGCAGTGATCAACGCTGAAGGAGAAATTCAAGTCTGTTGGTTTGGAAACATTTGATGCCTGACAGTGAAATACCTGAAGATGACTGTTTACATCAAAGACACTCTGTGTGTTTGTGACAACATATTCATGTGAGCAGGTTTAATCTGTGATGAACCTTAACGAGTGACAACTGTGCTGTGGCCTGACACACACACATCTAAAGTCTCTCTCTCGCTCTCCCTCTCTCTCTTTCACTCTCTTTTTCTCTCTCTCTCTCTCTCTCTCTCTCTCTCTCTCTCTCTCTCTCTCTCTCTCTCTCTCTCTCTCTTGCGCATGCGTGAGTGTTTGCTGAGCGGTAGGAGAGTGTGTTGGAGTGGATGAGGTTTCGTCTTTTTTTCCATTAAGGTTTGAGAAACTGTTTCTTTTCACTGGTGATAGTTTACACACTGTTCACACGTCTTTCTAATCACTATCGGGGTTCACGGGGGGTGATCGGTGTGCTGCACGGCAGCAGCCGGTAGCCTACCTGGCTGTGTGTCATGGCAGGTAGCAGGCCCAGTGCCAATGCTTCTGGGGGTTTCACAAACCTCTCCCGTCGGCACGGAATTAAAGTACCGGTCGGCGTGGAGCACTCAGTGGAGGATTGTAGTCTGGCAGTTGGGGAGGTCGTCGGGTATGATAGTTTAAGGGCTGCGTCCAGGATGAACAGCGCAGTTGTGATTTTTTTGGACTCATTTGAAAAAGTAAACTTTGTTGTTG
The DNA here is from genome assembly GCF_963930695.1 of Labrus bergylta. NCBI lineage: Eukaryota > Metazoa > Chordata > Actinopteri > Labriformes > Labridae > Labrus > Labrus bergylta. The sequence goes on from NC_089199.1 coordinate 30,738,356, forward strand.
AGCGAGGAATTGTTGTTAAAAACACGCATGTCATCGTTTTTCCTCTCACTAATCCAGCGAAAAAAATCATACTGTCTAACTTGCCGCCATTTATCAGTGATGAGGTGTTGGAAAGGGAGCTTTCACGTCATGGACAGATTGTGTCGGCAATGAAAATGCTCCTGTCAGGATGTAAATCCAGCAGACTGAAACATGTTGTGTCTTTCAGGAGACAACTCCACATGATCCTAAAGAATGATAGTGATGCACTGAATGTGGTCATGAAATTTAAAGTTGAAGGGTTTGATTACACAATTTTCGCATCAACACAATCTATGAAATGTTTTGGCTGTGGGCAGGAAGGGCACCTGGTGCGGAATTGTCCAGAAAAGGCTCGTGAGCCAGAGGCAGAGGCTGTTTCGAGCACGGAGGATGAAGGGGGTGCAGAGGGGGGGGGGGGGGGGGTCAGGAGGACAGTGAAGGGGTGCAGAGGGGGGGGGGGGGGGGTCAGGAGGACAGTGAAGGGGTGCAGAGGGGGGGGGGTCAGGAGGACAGTGAAGGGGTGCAGAGGGGGGGGGTCAGGAGAACAGTGAAGGGGTGCAGAGGGGGGGGGTCAGGAGAACAGTGAAGGGGTGCAGAGGGAGACACCAGCTGAGGGGTCTGAAACACAACCGGATGGAGAGTGTGCAACCGCCTCTGCTGAAGCGTTTGAGAATCAGAGTCAGACTAGTGTAGAAGGAGAGGAGCTGGAACAAAGCAACATTGATGAGGTGATACATGATGTTGGGGAAAAAACAGTGGGAGGTGATGAAGATTTGTTTAAAGTGCCAAAACTAAAGAGGAAAGCACAATCTAAAGGAGCGACACCAAAGAAAATGCCTTTAATAAAGGAAAAGACAAGATTGCAAGAAAGTGATTCAGAAGACTTCCCTGACTCGGATAGTGAGAGAGAGTATTCTGATTCATCTATCCCTGATGGTCAGAAGAGCAATGGTTATGATCTTGAGCAAATCTGTAGTTTCCTAGAAGTAACTAAAGGAAAGAGGGATGTTAATGTGGATGATTTTTTTCCAAATCGATCTTTGTTTGTTGCCGCTTCAAAGTGGTTGATGAGAAAGAAGGGTGATACTTGTCTTAAAGACACAGAGGTGTACCGCCTCAGAAAACTGGTGCAGAAGGTAAAGACACTAAGTAAGTCTGTAAGTCAGACTGTGTGTAAACAACACACACACACACACACACACAGACTCACACACACAGACATACACACAGACACACACACACACTCTCTCACACACACACACACAGACACACAGACACTCACAGACACACACGGAGACACGCACACGCACACACACACACACACACAGAGACACACACTCACTCACACACACACACTCAGAGACACACACACACACACACACACACACACACACACACACACACAGGTGTGTAAAGCTCAGTAGAGTATTGGTTGTGTAATCTTGACTGAGGTCAGTAACATGTTGGTGTCTTTATTGACATGAACAGCTGTATGAATGTTTGGATGATGTCTGTAGAAAGCTGACATTTGAATGATCCACAATAACAGAATGACAAAGTCTCTCTACTTATTTTAGGGACACACTCACTTATTGGACCTAGTTATGTTGTTATGTTATCATCTGATTGATCATTCTCTTTATTCACATCTTTTATTCTTTATTCAGTTTGTGGAGCTGCAGTTTGTCAGAGATCAGCTGTTCTTCTCTGGCCTCAGCTCTGAAGTCCAACCCCTCCCATCTGAGAGAGCTGGACCTGAGAGACAACAAGCTGCAGGATTCAGGAGTGAAGCTGCTGAGTGAGGGACTGCAGAGTCCAAACTGTAGACTGGAGACTCTGAGGTCAGTTCTCTTCTTCTCTGTTTGTGTTTTACATCTCATGTGTTTGATTATCAGCTGAAACATTTTCATGTTCACATGTTTCTGACGTCCATGAAGTTTTAGATTGAATGCTGTTCATGTTTATTTTCTTGTTTGAATCTGCATCATAAAAAAATCTTATTTTTACTGAAATAGTTTAAATGGAGTTCTTTAAGTTTTTAAAGTTTCTGATTTTATTAAATGTTCAAAAATGAAGACACACACACACACACACACACACACACACACACACACACACACACACACAGAGAGAGAGAGAGAGAGAGAGAGAGAGACACACACACACACACACACACACACACACACTCTGACACACACACACACACACAGAGACACACACACACACACACACACACACACACACACACACACACACACTCTCCCAGGTGTGTAAAGCTCAGTAGAGTATTGGTTGTGTAATCTTGACTGAGGTCAGTAACATGTTGGTGTCTTTATTGACATGAACAGCTGTATGAATGTTTGGATGATGTCTGTAGAAAGCTGACATTTGAATGATCCACAATAACAGAATGACAAAGTCTCTCTACTTATTTTAGGGACACACTCACTTATTGGACCTAGTTATGTTGTTATGTTATCATCTGATTGATCATTCTCTTTATTCACATCTTTTATTCTTTATTCAGATTGAGTTACTGCAGTTTGTCAGAGATCAGCTGTTCTTCTCTGGCCTCGGCTCTGAAGTCCAACCCCTCCCATCTGAGAGAGCTGGACCTGAGTGACAACAATCTGCAGGATTCAGGAGTGAAGCTGCTGTGTGACCTTCAGGAGAATCCAGACTACAGACTGGAGACTCTGAGGTGAGTACAGGGTTGGGTTTAGTCCATCCTGGTCTCTACAGGGTTTCACTAAACACAGTTCAGGATTCGTACAGTCATTAAAAACCTTGAAATGTTTTGGAATTTGAAAATATAATATTTCCAGTCAAAAAGCAGATGCATGGAGTGCTGCATGGGTGTTGTAAATTATTTTGGTAATTAGTTCCTCTGGTGCTCTTCCGTGCGGGGATCCAACTTAGAAGTTTTTGAAGAAGTCTGAGGCACTCAGAGGGTTCAGCATAAAAAGCCTTTAATTCATCAGGGCTACAGATTCATAAAAACATGTTTCAGCCATACAGGCCTTCATCAGGGCAGGTACAAAATGGCAGCCAACTACTTCCTTTAACGGTTTACAGCCAGTCACATGATCAGTAGTAGTCACATGGTTTAGTAAAAAGGTTACACATTTAAACAAAGAACGTTAATCATCAAAATGTAAACATCATACCAAGGCAGATGAGAAGTTAGAAGTGACTAAATATACAAACAAATTACTACAAAAGTGCTGAAAAAAAACCAATACACCTAGAACAGTGGTTCTCAATCTATGGTACCACCGGTGGTACGCGGGCTCTCTGTGGTGGTATGCAAAGAAATCTCCACAATATAAAAAACAAACCTGTTCAGCATAAAATGACTTTTTTTTTATTGTCGTACTCTTATCTTATCTGTCTTGTATCTATTGGGTTGTATTTATATCAAATGTGTTTTCCCCTCTAAATTAATCTAGTTTTTGCAACAAACAACTTTAATCTGCTCAATATATGTTCGCGCACAGACATAAACAACAACAGGAGTACGCCCCGCGTTTTGAAAAGTTCCACTCGATATTCTGTTATAGTTCAGTCCTGAATCAACAGCAAGCAGCTGTAGGTCTACATTAACAGATATTCTGTTATAGTTCAGTCCTGAATCAACAGCAAGCAGCTGTAGGTCTACATTAACAGATATTCTGTTATAGTTCAGTCCTGAATCAACAGCAAGCAGCTGTAGGCCTACATTAACAGATATTCTGTTATAGTTCAGTCCTGAATCAACAGCAAGCAGCTGTAGGTCTACATTAACAGATATTCTGTTATAGTTCAGTCCTGAATCAACAGCAAGCAGCTGTAGGTCTACATTAACAGATATTCTGTTATAGTTCAGTCCTGAATCAACAGCAAGCAGCTGTAGGTCTACATTAACAGATATTCTGTTGTTTATTGGAGTTCAGCACACAATCGGCAGCAAGCAGCTGTACATTAACATTTTTAAAACGGAGCCAGGAGAAGCTTCAGTTTTGATGCATGTACGGACAGCGGACCTTATCGCTCCCCCTCCCTCTATCTCTCTCTCTGGAGCTCTGAAGCTGATGTGATTCTGCTCTCTTTTGATGTCTTAGCACTCCGTAGGAGTCGAGAGGGATTTTTAAAAAAAGGCAGTTTTGCTATGTTGAACGCAGAGACTTAGGCTATAATAAAGCGGCGCTGTTTGCACGGAGCCTGCAGATCGGCGCCAGCACTCTCACGAGCTCTCTCTCTCTCTCCCCCGCTCTCTCTCTCTCTCCCCCGCTCTCTCAGGCACGCAGCAATTTTATGAATTAATGAAAAATTAATTGAGAACAGGTTGGAAATATACTTGGGCCCAGGTATCATGTTTGTGTGGGAAACACTGGAGACTAAATATTTCCAAACAGGTTGTTGGTATAAAGTTGTCATTTTTATTGTTCTGCACTTTTGTGTGTGCCAGTTCTAGCACTAGCCCTTATTAGGCCTACAGTGTGGCTGCCAGCAGTCAATAATAAATAATATTCTTTTTATGAATTAATTTGCCTCTTGCATGAAATGTGTGTAGAAATAGGCCTACAGTGTTTTTTAACGTCTACCATAATGGTGGTTCTTGAAGAGCCAAATATTTTCGGAGGTGGTACGCAGGCTAAAAAGTTTGAGAACCACTGACCTAGAAGAAAGGAGAAAAGTCCAGGGGGCTCATCTATCAACAGTGTGTGAGCACGGATCTGTGCGTAATGAGGAAGAACATTCCCACACAAAGAGTGGAATTTATCAACTTGTTCTTTTACTTAGAAATGTGTGTAAATATAATAGAATAGAATAGAATTACTTTATTGATCCCAAACTGGGAAATTGTGGCATTATATATGAGTAAAAAACACAATGTTAGCAAATCTAAACACAATATAATATTAAATACAAAGTAAATAAGTACTAAAAATATCAAAACTAAGAATGTGAATATATACAACCAGGATTTAACTAAGCATTACTAGTCTTAAATAGGAAGATTAGATATGGAAGATTGAATGTAAATGTGCAAAAACAGAGTTGTAAATGGACAGTATTGACACAAGTTAAAGTGCATGAGTGTAGACATATTATAAGCAGAAACTATACAATATAACGGCGAGTAGTTTGTAAACACGCAGACACGCCGACACAAACACTTGAAGGAATCTTGGTGTTCATGTGTTACTTTTAATGACAGCTGTCCTTTTCTATCAGAAAGGTATCCTTAAATGACTTCCCCCACCAGCTCAGGTGTTCTACCTTAATATATATTCTGCCAGCGGTTCAATAGATAGTACGAACATCAATGGTGACAATGGATCCCCTTGTCTGGTACCTTTAGAGATCTTAAAAATACATTTACATTACTCCATTAACTCTAACTCTGGCATTAGGCTGCTTGTTCATAGCTTTCAACCAGCGTATAAAGTTGGTGTGAAGTCCAAATTTACTTCAGGTTTCAAACAGGTTCTTTGTTAATCTTCATGTCAAACACTTTTTTAATTCCAGCTCATCACAGACCGACTCTTTACAAACTGACAGATGTTTACAGACACTTAAATGTCTGCTGTGTCTGTTTAGCGTCTTTTCAATGTCCGTCTTTTCTCCCTTATTAAACTCTGCTAATGTTGAGAAGTTTCACTGAAGTCTGATCCAGTCAGTTAGTGATATTTGATAAGGGGGTGTGTCTGTCCGTAAAAAGACTTCCTGGAAGGCTGGTCTCAAGTTTCCTCGATCCTCTGTGCTGAAAATAAGAGACCTGAGACGTCCATCAACATGGCGGCACAGAACGACTTCCGGTTCAAGCGACGAAAAATAAGAGACATGAGGAGTAGCCATTCAGATTGAGAGCAGTTAGACATTCTTCATCAAACTGATTAGAGCAAAGTTAATGTTTGTTATTTTTCTGTTATTTGAAGTCAGAATAAATTCAGTTTAATGATCTCTGAAATATGACGTGAAGTTCTGTTAACTCTGCACCAAACAAAGAAATGTTCTTCAGAGGGACACTTTTTCATTTCCCTGTGAGGACACTTGAGATAAATCACTTGAACCTTTACATCAGTAAACGTTGAATCAGCACTTCCTCTTTCCCCTGAGTGTGTTTAGGTCTTAACATGACCTGTGCTCAGGTGTGTTGGTGGGGCGTTGCTGTCTCAGGGGGCAGAAAGCAGCTGCACCATGGACCAACAAAAACCTGCTCTAAAGTCATGGTGCAGTATTTCCATGCTATTTAAAGGCTCCATTAGTAAGATTGTGAGATGCACAGACACAGACAGGTTCACATTGTTCTTCCACAAGGCTCGAAACACACACAGGGACAGATTACACACAGCACACCTGTGAGACACTGCAGTTCATCCAGGTGGAAATAACTCTTTAAGGTGTGTTTAATGTCTGCTGTTATTTCTGTCCCAAAAGGCAGAGAAAATCAGAAACTGCTGCTGCTAGATTTAAACACAGTTTACATGAATCAACAGTAAACACATCACTCAACTGTCTGTGACATGATGATGATGCCTTCAAGGACTCTCAGTAAACACATCACTCAACTGTCTGTGACATGATGATGATGCCTTCAAAGACTCTCAGTAAACACATCACTCAACTGTCTGTGACATGATGATGATGCCTTCAAGGACTCTCAGTAAACACATCACTCAACTGTCTGTGACATGATGATGATGCCTTCAAGGACTCTCAGTAAACACATCACTCAACTGTCTGTGACATGATGATGATGCCTTCAAGGACTCTCAGTAAACACATCACTCAACTGTCTGTGACATGATGATGATGCCTTTAAGGACTCTCAGTAAACACATCACTCAACTGTCTCTGACATGATGATGATGCTTTCAAGGACTCTCAGTAAACACATCACTCAACTGTCTCTGACATGATGATGCCTTCAAAGACTCTCAGTAAACACATCACTCAACTGTCTCTGACACGATGATGCCTTCAAGGACTCTCTGTCCCTTTAAGCTTCAAGTCACCAACACGTGACCACGAGAGCTGAAAGGTGGCGTGCTACTTTCCACGCCCACTTCACTTCTGAGCAGGACTGAAGTCCCTGCTGCTCTTCATACTGGATGTTCTGTATCACTGATAATCAGAATAATCATGATAATGATGATATTATATGATCAGAATAATAATAATAAAAACTTTATTTATATAGCAGCTTTTAAAAACACAGGTTTACAAAGTGCTTTGACAAACAGCAAAAACAAAAACAAACTAAAGCAAACACAGAAGAACATAAACAACAACAAGAACATAACAAATGTAAAATACTAAAAATAATTAAATACAATTCAACAGAAAAGAACCCAAAGTGCACGATACCCAACAGACATATATAACCCGACCATCACAAGAACCATCATAAGAACCATCATAAGAACCATCACAAGAACCATCACAAGAACCATCATAAGAACCATCACAAGAACCATCACAAGAACCATCATAAGAACCATCATAAGAACCATCACAAGAACCAACACAAGAACCATCACAAGAACCATCATAAGAACCATCATAAGAACCATCATAAGAACCCAGGAAACACAAGAACCATCAAAAGAACCATCACAAGAACCATCACAAGAACCATCACAAGAACCATCACAAGAATCATCATAAGAACCATCACAAGAACCATCATAAGAACCATCACAAGAACCATCATAAGAACCATCATAAGAACCATCATAAGAACCCAGGAAACACAAGAACCATCAAAAGAACCATCACAAGAACCATCACAAGAACCATCACAAGAACCATCATAAGAACCATCACAAGAACCATCAAAAGAACCATCATAAGAACCATCACAAGAACCATCATAAGAACCATCACAAGAACTATCAAAAGAACCATCATAAGAACCATCACAAGAACCATCACAAGAACCATCACAAGAACCATCATGAGAACCATCACAAGAACCATCATAAGAACCATCATAAGAACCCAGGAAACACAAGAACCAACACAAGAACCATCACAAGAACCATCATAAGAACCATCATAAGAACCCAGGAAACACAAGAACCATCAAAAGAACCATCATAAGAACCATCATAAGAACCATCACAAGAACCATCATAAGAACCATCATAAGAACCCAGGAAAAACAAGAACCAACACAAGAACCATCACAAGAACCATCATAAGAACCATCATAAGAACCCAGGAAACACAAGAACCAACACAAGAACCATCACAAGAACCATCATAAGAACCATCATAAGAACCAAGGAAACACAAGAACCATCATAAGAACCATCATAAGAACCCAGGAAACACAAGAACCATCATAAGAACCATCATAAGAACCATCATAAGAACCATCACAAGAACCGAACAACACGAGCTGAGACCAAGAGGAGCAAAGATTTAAAAGATGTAAGAAACTAAAAGAGCTAAAAGCAAATGAAAAGATAACAGCAATAAGAAGGTAAGAGCAGAAAAAGAAATAGAAACAAGTGGTTAAAGGATAAATAAAAACTATAATATTAATAATAATAAAAAGTATATATAAATATAAAACATAAATAGACAAAGTAAGTAAGATCATTAAGTTAAAACATAAGAGGAGTTAAGATAAGAGCATAAATAAAAGACAGTAAGAAGTAAAAGAAGATAAAAATAGTAAAACCAGTAAGAAAAGACATTAAGAAGACGACATCACATAAAAACAAGTCTGTAAAAGTATGTTTTAAGAAGGGATTTAAAAGAATTGAGGGAGTCTGCGAGTCTTATCTCCTCAGGGAGGTCGTTCCAAAGTCGAGGGGCCCTGACTGAAAAGGCCCGGTCACCTTTAGTTTTAAGTCTCGACTTTGGAACAACCAGGAGGCCCCCACCTGAGGATCTAAGACTGCGGGCTGGCTCATATGGTGTCAGTAGCTCTGTTATATAGCTTGGAGCGAGCCCCGTCCGTGTTTATCATGAATAATATAAAGAATCATCATGAAGTCTCTCTCAGAGTCTAATCTCTCATTTATGTCTTTTTATATCAACAGGTGGTGAGTCTTTAAAGAGAGGATCCTGCTGATCACAGAGCTGGAAGCAGCAGCTGGTGTGTTGGTGAGTCTTTAACTGGGCTGTGTTACTGGGAGACTGACGGACCAATCACAGTGCTGCAGTCTGAGCTGCTCTGAGATCAGCTCCACCGTCACACACAGGACCATGACCTCGGACATTTTTCTATTCTCATATTCTGAATTTAAACTGCTTCATGACTCAACGACCGAAGATGAACTCTTTGATTTGTATATAAATGTTTCTGTTGCAGCGCCACCCTGTGGACATGTGTGATGTTTATTCTGATGTTTATTACACTTTGATGTTTGAACCTTCTGTTTTTATTATCTCAGGATTTCAAATAGAAATAAATTCAATCTGTGGAGGGTTTTATTTAAATAATAATTCATGTTTAGGTTCTGTTGCTGCTATCACTGCTTTCTGCCAGCAGGTGTCACTGTTTCCACAGTTTCCTCCCAGACTGATCGATCTGAAGAGATTATTTCTGTGTCAGGAAACACAAAGAAAGATAGATGATACCAGCTCTTTTATTTGTTCTTATGTTTTTATATTTCATGTTCAAGTTTAATGTCTCTTTTTGTAATCACTGCCCCCTAGTGGACAGGAGTGTGGAGCGATTCAAAGGCAGAAAAATAATCTTTGACTGGACTTCTGTAATGAAGTGAAGTGTGAAGGAAGTTGAGCTTTCTTTGAGTCTCTCTGTAGTTTGTAACTGAATACTTGGACTCTTCTTCACTTTAGAGGGAACATGTTCTCCACATTTCTTCAACACATTCTCTACGAGTTCCTCGTCTGATCTAATTAACCCCGTGTTTTAAGATGGGCTGGTGTTTCTGCTCTTGGTGTAAAGCCAGACACAGTGATCTTTCTGTCATGTTGTTCATGTGTGTTACTCTTGATAATTCACTCAAATAATGTCTCTATATTCTACAAGTGATTTACTTTTTAAATAACTGACACCATGTCAACACAAAGTTTCACTGCTTCCAATCCGCCTCTTATACGACGGCCATGTTGCATTAAATAACATCAACCACTTCTGTTTATTAAATATCACAGTCTGGATTTTATTAAGGCTGTACATTAATCTTCTTTGAAATTAAACTTCATTTGACTCAAACATGAAGTTGGTGTTATTTTCTGATGTTTATGTTTTTGTCCTCTTGAGTCGTTTGTTTTCAGATGTTCATCAGGCTCCAGGTCCCATCGAGGAAAAGTTCATTCCTCATGATTTAATTCATGAAGCCGACCTGAAGTTTTGGATGACACAGTAAATATAGACTTTAGTTCAGTATATAATTCATGTCATTATTTTAGTTTCATTGTGGACAAAAAAAAGCAGATTGGAGCATATTCCAGACAGACACAGCATGTCCCGGTTACCATAGTAACAGTCCCTGTACAATATGATCTAGTTTTTTGAATAAAGAGAAGTTTTGAACAAAATAAATCCACAGAAAGCGGAACAAAAGGCTGCAGCACCTCCACCATCGGTAGGATACTTTATAGTGTGACACACAGCGGAAGGAAACAGCGCGAGCACCAGATTTGAACGCAGCTACATTTCCTCTCAGACTTTCCTGTTGTCCTAGTTCATCTTTTTTTTAAAGTTTAATAAAACCACAACAACGTGTTCAGCTGAGAGTCTGAGAGAGTTTATCAACCAGCGACTAACGGCTGCTGCGGAAGACATTTTTGTAGTTTTTAAAAGAACTATCGTGGAGTACGAGGAAGAGATCGATCGTCAGCGCAGACTGCTGGATATCGTTTGGAAACCTCACATCATCTTACACAGAGCAGGGGAGGAGTTAACTAAATGATTTGAAATGAATATACAGAGATGTTTGATTAGTTTTGTTCCCAGTGGTGTTACTAAAACAGCGGAGTGGTGGGAACATTTAAAAAAAACTGATTTCTAAGCCTAACCATTAAGTCGTGACATTAGCATATTTGTTATTTTCTCCTTTAATAAAACATAAACGCCATCAGTGACCTCAAATTACGACTGAACTATTTGAATCCCTCTAATGTATCTTCTTCATATTCTGTTGTTAATATTTTGAATGGTCTGCTGATGCAAAGTGGAGCCTGAAGAAGTGAGTATACTCTGAATTAGTCCCTAAATGTTTTAAGGGTCCCGTCCTAATCGGCCTCTGTTGTAATCAGTGACATGGAAAACTCCTGCAGATTTAGTTCAGCTAATAAATGAGCCTTTTGTTTTTACACACTGACACTCTTCTGCTGCTCGACTTAAAGGAGTAGAGATTGTTATGAAGTCAACATAAAGCTCAGAAGAGGAGCAGATCTGATCTTTTTAATGTTGACAGACTTCAGACTGAAACACCTACATGCCTTTACGTCTCCTCATTCCTGAGCAGTGTTAGAGGTGATGTGTTACATCTTTGGAGACTTTTATGTTATGTTAACATGTATGGACCGGACCCTGGAATTAGAAGTGCTCACTTTAGTAGGGGTCCAGATAATGGCACAACGTGCTGTAGTTTGGTACCATAGCTTTGGTACGTGTCCCTAAATATTTCACATATTAAGTCGCTCACCTCTAAAATATTTGTACAATAATTGTAAGAGCAGCGGGCTACCTTTTGCTTCTAACTGTTATTTTTGCTTTGTGGTGAAAAATGAGAGAAAAAGTGATGAAAAGTTCAAAAACACTCTTTGACAGGCCCTTTAAACATTTCTTCTGCATCATATCTGGATATCTTTACCTGTAATAGTCGGTTTTGGAGTACCTCTGTAAACCTTTCATGACTTTACAATATAAAAGCAGATGTTTTATGAAAGAAGTCTCGCGAGAAAGTGGGAGAACGCAGGTAAGCCTATATTTAAATTAAACAATTTTCTTGTAAAACTACAAGTGTTGAGACTCATCTCACAGCTAAATACATCTGTCATGTTTTAATGAATTATTATAAAATCTCGGGTTTCTTTCCAGATGAAAACGTGACAAACCGAAACATGACGTCCTCGTCCACGAGATTTAAACTTCATATTTACAGTCTGAGGTTTGACCGTTAGCTCGAGTCCTCTTTTAAATCTAACTGTTTGTTACTCACCTCATGAAGAGTTGTTTTCATCCTCTCCAGTGAAGAAAATCTCCCTCAGGTGAACCCGGAAGTGGTCCGAAGATTGAAACGTATTAATTATTCGATCTACTTTCAGGTGAGCATCAATCAGCAGCAGTAACGTCCCGCCAGGATAAAGTGGCAGGAAGTGACGTCAGAGAAATATGAAAGGTTTTGTAAAAATAGATGGACCTTAATAAATTAAATAAAAAACGCAGAATTCATTTCTCTTTACTACGGAGCCCCTGAAGTCCAAAAAAGTAAAACAAATAATAATAAATAAAAACTTGTGCGCACAATATATACATTTTCTTTTTTTCTTTTACTTTTTAGGACTTCAGGGGCTCCTTACTTTCCCGTTTAAATATATAATTACAAATAAAATGAAGTAATTTCTATTTAAAATATTACATAAATACAATCCCATGACAACTAATACTAAATGTGTGTTTGTAAACATTTCCTTCCTGTTTTCAAAAGATGAGCCTTTTAAAACTAAAAACTATTGAACACCTTCTTTTGCAGTTTTCATGACACTGCTTTTTTTGTTTGATTTAGAAAAATACCTTTAAGGAAACTTGGAAAAAATATAAATCCAACAAGAATTGACTTTTTAATTGATTTTCAAGTCCAATTTATCAGCAAATAAATATTAATTAATCTGTTTTTTTTATGTGGGTGAAGTGTCTGATGTAACCAGGACAGAGATAATATAAGTTTACAATGGGCGCATCTGGAGATAGTATCTGAAGGAGATTTAGGAGTCCCCTTAGGTGGAATGTTTAAATTGAGGTGTTGTATAGGAGTATTGCCATATATGGTTGTGTAACGTGATGTTTTTATGACGGAAAGCAGATGTTTAGATGCATATAAGCAATTGTCTCTGTGTGTTCGACAGAGATCATTATTGGCTTCTTGATCCTCCTGGTCAGACGTGACCAGTGATTCTGTTTCTTGCTTAAATAAAATTATACTCTTTGAAAGCAAGTCAGTCTCAACGGCGAATTTCTTCATCATCAAACATATCAACAACAAGGAAATCCACATCAATTTTGGCGTCACGAACAGGATCAGTTGGGGCCTTCTGCAGGGGACCACAGCTTGTTCATTATTTCCATCACTTCGTAAGTGTTTCTTTCTTTTTTGCTGCACATATTGCGGAGCTGTTTCTGTCGTCTATCGGCAATTTTGGCCGCACTGTCAAAGAACTGAAGTGCAATGATGTGTTGATGTTGGAGTAATTCTCCGTCTAAATTGGGGTTTATTGAGTTAAAAAGTATATAAATAAAGGGGAACAAAATAAAGAAGAGATAAATAAGAGAAGAAGAGATAAAAAGTTGAAAGGTAATGATAGCATAAGCGCAACTAGTAACGAGACCAGTTAGCTAAATAACTATGCAAGTTTAACAAGGACAGGGCCCGTATCCTCTTAACACTAAGTCATGTGTAAATTAGACACTGAAGTGAAAGTTGGCTTTAAGAAGTAGTCAAATTTGAGTAAAAATAAAACAAAGGGGATCCCTGGCCAGGGTATTTGGATAAATTATAAACGTATAATGTAGGAAAATAAAAGAGAGGAAATAAAGATGAGAAGTGTAAAGATGAGAAGTAAAAAGATGAAAAGTGAAGATAAGGAATAAAGATAAGAGTTTTGAGAAAAGTGGGAAAAAAGCGCTGAGTAAAGGAAAAAGTGTGCATTGAAGCATGCAGTGTGAAATAATTTGTTAAAAGACAATTTGTTAAAAGTTTGACCAAAGTAAAAGATTTGATAGAGGAAAATTATAAATGAGTCGACTTCAAAATCTGAACTGAAATGTGTGTGCGCTCGCTGAGGCGCGGCTGTTCTTGGAATGTGTGTGCGCGCAAGCTCTATACAGCCTGAAGTGTTTGTGTGGCTGCTGGACGGTCTCTGTCTCTGTCTGTGTCTTGTCTCTTGTGTTGTGATTTGGATGGTTTTGAGAGGTCTGTGTGGTGTGGAGATGTGTATTTGATCCGGAAATGTTCTTGTATATGTGTGATTGATAAATAGAATAGATGTATTATTAAATAGGCATATATAGCAGGTGATTGGTTAAAAGGCGATTTAGTAATTTATAAGAGGGGACATTTTTGCTTCATCAGTGTTAAAAATCTATGAGCCCTTTGTCTAAGGGGACGTTTATATATCCGATTTGATAAAAAATATGAGCCTTTGTTTCAGAGGACTTTTACTTATCTGATCTTCATCAGTGTTAAAAACCTATGAGCCCTTTGTTTCAGGGGACTTTATATATTCAATTTGATAAAAATCTATGAGCCCCTCAGAGGATGTTTGTTTAATCTGATAAATACACATGAGCCTAATAAAGGACATTTATACATAGCATAAGTGTATATAGTATCTGTTTTTAACAGAAGTGGAGAGACCAGCGAGGATAGTCTGTACCCATTCAGGTAGCAAGTTTCGAGAAAAGAACAGAAAAATTCCTGATAAAGTTTAAAACTGCCGGCTGATTGGAGTGTGAACTTTTCTTTCTGTCTGTTTGAGCGTATGTGTGTGACCACATTATGCTGCGAATTTTGTCTGTTCAAAAAGAACATATAGTTTGGTTTAAAATAGGTGAAGAAGTTGGTTTTGACTATTAGAGAATACATTTTTCTATTTGGCTGTTGATTGGGAGGATACTGTGCTGATTTCTGTGTACGTAGACTCTGTGCACAGGGGTGGAGCAGTGATCTTGGAAGTGTGTGTGTTCTGTGCTAGTATATTACCACCCTCTAGGAAATCAACACATTCTGTTTCATTTTATGTCCAATAATTAAGTTTAGCTGAAACATCATATAACAAGACAAAGTTACAAAAGATAATTAGACACTAACTTTATGAACATCCATTGTGAGTAACCCAGTCAGCTCTAGAAACCAGATTCAAAACGGTTCTTTGTGATGCCATTATTTTGCTTTTCTTATTGCCTTACGCCTTAGTCTCTTTATTTCCGGTCTTCACATAAAATGTGCTTTTATTTAGAAAAACTGCAAAGGGGACTTCTGCTACATCATAAAGTTATGTAAAGTAAAGTAAATACATACAGCTAAAATAACAACCAAGAGGAGAAAATGTTACACTTATGCTGGTTTGTGAGGTGGATTTATCTTAAAAACCTCTGTTTGGGTGACTTACTCTCTTTCAGAAGGATGCTACATGCAGCATGTTTCCATGTGTGAGCTCTGAGCTCTGACTCAGTGATGAGTGACAGGAGGATTAAATGCAAATGTAACCTTACCGTGCTTCAACTGTAATCAAATAGATATGATTGGCTTAGTTGTCACTTAATAAATCTTACTTGACCAATAAGTTTTCTTTTAATGACTCCACTAGTAAAAAGTGTACATTTTAGTGAAAGTAGGGGTGTCACAGCACCCACAACACCCACGGGTGAGATGCGCTTGTCTGTGCATTAAATGCACTAGGTTTGGACCATAGGGTTTGGAGACGATGTTAACCCTTTGACAGCCAGGTTAGACTGGAAGCCCTTGCTAAAATTAGGAGGCGGGTCCAAGAGGCGTTGCCTCACATAGAAAGCCAATTAGCTTACACCTCCTGTTAAGGGGAGTGGAGAGGTAGCCCCCTCTCCTCCTTCTTCTCTCTGTGGGACACAGAGGGAAGGAAAACACACCCCCAGTAGGGAGACAGCCTTTGCAATAGATAAAAAAAAATATATATATATATATAGATAAAGATTACAGATAATGTGTGCATATTTCACTGAATTGTTATTGCATTGTGTATATGGATTCAGAGTGATTAAACTTTTGTTTTGTTTTCTTTCTGTTTTCTCTGTTTCTCTCTACTATGCTGTGTGAGAGCTAAAGGGAAGACAGACAGATGGATTGTGTCTGAACTGGATCAGTCCAAAAAGGCAGATGAGGAGAGACCTGGCGGGTACTTCACAGACACTGGAAGCTTGCGGATGACAGCATGTAGGGATCCTGAATCCAGCTTGATCAAGGCCAGTGCGGTTTTATCCACAAACTCTTTCAACAAACACCTGAACTTTTCTATCTGTGTATACACATTTTTTATAGTCAACATCTTTGATACATGCTTAGTCTGTTTTCGCATAGAGGCTTACATTGTTTCTTCTATGTATCACATTACAATTATATAGAACGAAGTCTTGGCAACAGACTGACTAATTGAAGCATTTGGTCAATAATGGAGTATTTTTGATTTGATTGATCATTTATGGAAAAGTTGATTTGATTCAAATGCAGTTGAGTGCTGTGAATGCTGGTTTCATTGTCTGAGTATGGTCTAGCTTGACCTGGGCTATTTTGAGATGGAACATTGACATTATTTCCATAATTTTAAGATAAATAAGTGTGATTAGATGCACTAGGTGATAAAGAAGTGCTTTTGCTTTTATAGTAAGAAGGCTTTGGTCTCCTTTGGGGTTGGCAAATTCATTCACTTTAAAGTGTGGTAACAGTACTTTCTAAATAGTTTGACTTACAATACGAGGAACTAAGAGGGTCATTGTAATGTCAAAGATGGACACCAAAATTTCAAAATCAATCACTCCTGTTGATGTAGTACAGAAGACTAATCCTCTTGTTAAAGATATTCCAAAAGTATCAGAAAAATGGAGTAAGTGTTGGCCTGACATTGACCAGCCTTGGCCAGTAGAGGGGACTTTGAACCCGGATGTGATCAAAACAATACAGGTACTTGTGTCTATATACAAGGTAAAGCAGAAGAAGGGGAAAAAGGGAAAAAGGCATATGGAGAAAAGACAAACTGAGCTTGGAGTTCTGCAGTTGTTTGAGAATGAAGGACAGAAACTGTTAGAAGCTGCAAATGAAAAAAGAGGTCGCGGTATGCAAGAAATACAGAAAAATGATAAGGCAGTGGGTAAGTTAATGGAGAAGGTTAACACACCCTTCTCACATACTGCCTTAGCAAAGAAGCCCCCGCCTTATGAGAAGGAAGTGAAGTTTACTAATGTTTACCCCCAGCTCCCAGTGATTATACAGAAGGGCAACTATCACATCACAGACGAGGATGAACAAATAATCGAGAAGGGAAAGGCTACAACAACCATAGAAATGTACCCAAGCTCCGACAGCAAACATAAAAAGACCCGTTTGAGAAGTTGGAGCGGTCAGCAGTTCAGACGACTGGACATAGAGGATGACAGTGAGAGTGATTCGGATGAAGCTGTTGGTGGATATGACCCAGCAGTAAGACGGATGTTGGCTAAAGCGGAGAAAAAAGGAGACAAGCCAATAAGAAGAATGGATCCAGGAAAGGACGACACAGATGTGAGCAATGATGATGAAGACTCAGAGAGAGAAGGTTCTTCATATCTTTGCCCATTAGCAGCCGGTTCAGGGGTGGAAGATGATGGATGCAGCGCTTTAAGAGAGGTTTCAGAGGAGTATAGATGGATGTTGAGGTTGGAGAGGACTTTTCTGTTGTTTACAGGAAAGGTCAAGGAGTTAGATTTATGTTGAAGGAATTGTAAGGTAGAAGAGTGAAGGTTCAGGAAGTAGAGAGATAAGTGAATGCTCAGATAATGAAATTGTTAGACCTGCTAGGTCTGATGATTTAGAAAGCACATGGTTTAGCCCATGTGCAAGGGGGGAGTTAGGAGAAAGATTAAGAAAGAATATGGTTTTTGGGTACTGTACTTGCTTGAACAGATTGATTATGTCATAAGCAGGTGTACTATCTGTCTAAAAAACAATGTTAGGACGCCAATAGGTCCTATGCGTGAGTTAGTTGTGGATTTTGTTGACATGATAAGACCGGTAGGAGGTAAAAGATACATGTTAGTTGTTGTGGATAGATTTTCAAGGTGGCCAGAGGCCTGTCCAACTAAGCGGAAAGATGCTCAGTCTGTTGCCAAGTTTTTGTGTCGTGAGGTTATAAGCAGGTGGGGACTCCCAGACCGCATATCCTCAGATAATGGGAAAGAGTTTGTGGATAAAACAGTAAGACTAATTCTGCAAAAATTGGGAATTAAACAACGTTTAGGAGCTGTTTATCATCCGCAAAGCCAAGGTGCTTGTGAAAAAATGAATGGTGTGTTAAAAAACCGCATTGTTAAAATCTGCCAACACACAGGTTTGAATTGGGTGGAAGCGCTTCCACTGGCGTTAATGGTGTGTCGTTCAAGTGGGCTCCGTGATTTGCGCATGACACCCCATGAGTTGGCAATGGGCAGACGGATGCCGACACCTTGTTTGCGTACAAGTGGCAAGGGTCCAAGTTTAGCCCTTTTAGAAGATGAAATGCGAGTGTATGTTAATTACATGGCTGCTTTACATAAGAGAATATACACATATGTCTCTGACAGGCAAAAACGAGAGGAGGTGCAAGAGAGACTCGATGAGCAAAAGACGAATGCAGTGCAACCTGGAGACAAGGTATTCGTGAAGGTGTTTAGGAGGAAGTGGTTTAATGAACGCCGCGAAGGACCATTTGAAGTAGTCCGCAGTATGGGAACTGCAGTCCAGGTTAAAGGGTCTCCTACCTGGTATCATTTATCACATTGTGTTAAAGCGCCAACAGAAGAGGTTCCACGATCACAGAACCGAGATGTTGAAAGCGAAAGAGAGCCAACAGAAGCTGCAGAAGCAGCAGAGGTTCATGCAGACCCCCAAGGTCAAGATCCGGAAGAAGGGATTGACCATGTTGGGGCTATGCATGATGATTTTGATTACACTTTTGATGATGTCAGGGATGACTTGTCAGTCCATGAGCAAGAAAGACGATTTGGTGACATTGATTTACAACATGTCCCAGAAACAACAGAGTCTATTTCTCAAGAGCATGAGTCAAAGACTCCAGAGGGCTGTGATGCCTCTACAGGAAAATCCACAGACCCAGTTGGACCAAGGAGTCCAAGGCCAACCCGAAGAAAGGTTAGACCAAAACGTTACGAGGACTAGAGTAGAAGTGACTTTGGGAAAGTCAGTTCAGCTCCCATGTCAGTGTACAAAGGAAAATAATGGGAAAGGGAAATTCCGAGTCAAGTGGGAAGATAGCCATGGTAAGGTTATTGATTTATTGGGGACATCACCACTAGAAAAGTATGTGTTGCTTAATGATCGAAGAAGGTCAAAGATTGAGGGAGACTGTAGTCTTTATTTACGTAGATCTCAGATTGAAGATCAAGGTGACTATAAGTGTACATATTATGACCCAAAATTAGTAAATATGGGAGAGCATAGTGCCCAATCGGGGTTAGGTTACAGAAACAGTATTGTGACTTTAGTGGTACTAAATGAAACTAGAATTGCAAAACCCCTGGTTGTTGAAGTAGGAAAACTGTCAACTACCATATCAACTCTCCCGCTGATTGAGAAAATAAAGCAGACATCCACCTTTTCAAAACTGAAGGTTACTGACGTCACAGAGATATTGCGTCTAAATACAGCTGAGCCTCAGATGATTTCTACAACTCAAATTCCTGTAAACATTGTGATTAAAGCTACGTAAGGGAACAGCTTTTCACGCAGAAACAGTGCTCAGAAGGAGTGGCCTCCTGTTGTCAACAGGTGGCGCTGTGAGTAATTAAAAAAATTAAATCATGGATGTGTTCAGGGCGGGCTCTTTGTCATGCATGAATTTTCTGGTGATGATTGAACACTGCATAGTAGAGTTATAAGCATTTACTGTTTTTGGTGCGATGCGAAAAACGACATCAAACTTTGACATCCCGCCACGGCCACGCCTTATTTCGAAACCTCGTGATTTGAACACAACTTTTATTCTTCAACTTGTCTACTTTCATTTGACACCAAACTTGAATTGATCAGATAAACGCTCTCGGGCAGATGCTTTCAAACAGGTACCCTGTAAACGGTGACAATACAGACTTTTTAGACATTCAAAAAATCATAGCGGACGACTTCCTGTTGAAATTAGACGATGACTGCCACTGACTTTTTTGTAGGTCTCGGCCTGCTCTAACATGTAAAACAAATTCATGTATGTAGGCAAAAAAACCTATTTGTAAAAATCAAAAGGGGGCGCCGTTGAGCTAATTTGCAAAGTTCGTTCATGAAAACGCCAAAATATAACGTTTTTTTCGCCGGACCCGATGACCGTGCAAATTTTGCTGAGTTTTCACGCACGTTCAGGCCCTCAAAATTGCGTTTAAAGTGGCGGAATGATAAAAATAATAATCATTTGCATTCCAAGAGGGTCCTACACACTTGTCAGTGCTTCGGGCCCGAAAAATAATAATTGCTAGGGTTTCTGATTATTGTTTTCTCCAAGAAAACTGTTGTTTTTTTAAAATTGTGAACACCTTATTTTAAAAAACGGAAGTTACCGAAGCGATTCCCTGAACAGTATTCAGTTTACTCCCGTTTCATACACGTGTATCACAGTTTTATGGTAAGACCTAGACATTTAGCACTTCACTTCATCGCTCTCTCTGTCTGTTACTGCTGCTCGCTCTGGAGTCCGGAGCATTTACCATAAAGATAAGAATACGTGGGCACTTCAGATTTAGGGGCGGCTCACTTCACCATGTAAACTCGAGGAGCGGCTGGCTTGACCGCAGTTATCAGCTGGCTATCCAGCGCGAGCCACATGCGTAAATGGATGACGTATTTAAGTTTATGTTCTGCTTGTATAAATATTTTTAACATTCAGAGAGGATTTGATTTGCAGTTTGAATTGTCTTTTTTTTCTTTTGGCGCTCGTGATTTTCCTTTGGTGCTGGTTGAAACCTCTTTGGGGGGCCCCAAAGAATTCTCTCTGCAGGAAAAACCCTGATATTGAAGCAGCCAAACTGCTGTTAGTCTGTGGAAACAGTCTCAGACGGTTTGCTGGTTTCTGAGTGTAAATTGATGATATTTAACTTTAAGTGTGTTTAAAAACTCTGATTGTTGCTGGATGTGTTTCAACTTGTATCTGTTAGTCGTTCTAAACTTGTTAACATTTGGTTTAATGTGTCTGTAGAATTTGAGTCTTTATGTGATAATAATATAAAACTATGTTTGCCAAAATAAATGTTTAATTCACTTCTTCTTTTGATAATGTTTGACATTTTATTGATGTTGCTTATTTTCTTTTTTAAATCAGAATTCATGTTGTGAGTGGTCTGAACCACTGGGCTTTATACTAGCAGAATTTATATAAAAATAATAATTGTATCCAACCTTTTCCAATTTGTTCATTACATGTGAATAACATTCGGTTCCAACTGAAAAAGGCTCTGAGACCCACTTTTGGGTCCCGACCCATCTGTTTAGAAACACCACATTTTCCCAAAAGATGCAGAGGGCCCCCAAATGATTAAATCTGCCACTGGTTATACATGTGGGGCTGATGTTCCCTACACAAACCAAACTGTCCCTGGGATTTAGTGAGCATTATTGTTGCCATAGTAACAAAGGGATCAAACCCAAAAACAAAGCAGCATAGGGGCTAACAGTCTGAAAACCACAACTATTGCTGAAGATGATCCCAGCTCACTTTGTTTAGTTTGCTAAACCTAGTTAGCTTGGATTAATGCTTTTTTCTTTGAACCCAGCAGAGGGAGACAATCACCAAGAAACCTGAACTAACAAAAGTCATCACTGTTTCAGTTCCAGGAAATAACAAGAAGGGGAGGAGAAACTCTGAGCTGATACGGGTTTCCAAGAAACCAAAGTGAAAGTGTTCTGTGAGTCCCTCAGTTATTCGTGACACTTGTCTATATCCACCCGAAAGCTAATGTTGACATAGCCACCAGGGCTATAGTGAAAACAGTGCAACGGCTTCAAGGGATTTTGCCGGAGGCACCAAACTTTGTAATGGGTGATTTTAATCATTGTAAACCCGGGAAATCCTTAGGTAACTTCAACCAGTATGTGACCTGTCCAACACGTCTCACAAAAACACAGGACCTTTGTTATGGATCAGTGAAAGGAGCGTATAAATCCCTTCTCCGCTAGGTACGTCTGACCACTACGTCATCTATTTGGTTCCGTCCTACAAATCGGTCCTGAAGAGGAACAAGCCAGAACAAAGATTGGTTCCGGTCTGGCCGGAGGAATCGGTTAAATGTCTCCAAGACTGTTATTCTTGAACAGACTGGGTTCTATTTAAAGGTAACTGTACTGACATTGATGAGCTCACAGAGACTGTGTCAGCTTACATCACCTTCTGCAAGGATTTGGTCATCCCCCAAAAATGAGTCTCCATCTATCCAAATAATAAGCCATGGATTTCTAAGTCTGTCAAGAGCACAATTATCCAACGGAATATCAGTTTTAATAAAGGGGATATGACTCAGTACAGGGAACTACAAAAACAAGTTAATATCGAAATAAAGCTTGCAAAGCGTAGCTACAAGGACAAAGTAGAGAAAATGTTCATTTCTGGAAATTCACGACCTGCATGGGAGGGTGTGAAATCTATAATGGGGATACAATCTAAGAAATGTACAATCTCCCTTGATGACAAGCTTGATGTTGAACTGTCCAATGAACTGAACTTTTTCTTTAATCGGTTTAACGACCGCAACTTCAGTAAAGAACAGTCAACTTTTAAAAACGTTTCCCCAGGGCAGGCCAGCATCGATGTTGATGAGGGCATGGTCCTGAGACACTTCCGTAGCGTCAAGGAAAGGAAAAGTCTGGGACCTGATGGAATTGGAGGGCGCATCCTTAAGAACTGTGCTGTAGAGCTGGCAGGGATCTTATGTTTTATCTTTAAATTGTCTCTCCACATCCACAGAGTTCCTTGTTTATGGAAAGATTCCATAATTGTACCTGTGCCCAAAAATCATTTTCCTAAAGCACTCAATGACTTTAGGCCTATAGCGCTTACCTCCCTCGTGATGAAGTCAATTGAGAAAATTGTAAAGGACTCACTTTTAAAAACTGTGGAAGCAAATTTGGATCCATTACAATTTGCATATAGGTCAGGTAGGGGTGTTGAGGACGCAATGGGCACTTTGTTAAACACAGTCCTGACACACCTTGAGGGAGCTAAGACCCTCACACGCCTAGTTTTTATTGATTTCTCCTCAGCTTTTAATTGCATACAACCACACATCTTAGCAGATAGGCTCAAGTCCATCCACAACATTGACAGTGGTCTTATATGCTGGCTGATGGAATTTTTAACAAGAAGGTCACAGCGTGTGAGAGCAAATGGCATCGTATCAGATGTTCTTTATTCCTCCACTGGATCACCCCAGGGATGTGTCCTTTCTCCCCTTTTATTTGTACTATTCACAAATGAGTGTCAAAGTAGACATGAGAACCGGCACATCATCAAGTTGGCAGATGACTCTGTGATCGTTTCCCTCCTAAGCACTGATGACCCAGATCACGGCCCAGTCGTGAGTGAATTCACAGACTGGTGTAGGTCATCCTTCCTGGACATTAATGTCCTAAAGACTAAAGAAATGACAGTAGATTTCAGGAAAAATCCCTCTGTCATTTCCCCTGTTTTTATTAACAACCAGGCTGTTGAGGTGCTGCACCAATACAAGTACCTGGGGACTATCATCGATGACAAACTCACCTTCGAGCTCCAAACTGAAGCTGTCTGCAAAAAAGCTCATCAGCGTGTGCACTTTCTGAGGAAGCTTAGGAATTTTAATGTTGACAGCACTTTTATGAAGATGTTTTATTCCTGTTTTATTGAATCAGTTTTAACTGTGTGTCAGAATCTCAGGATCGTCCCTTTCTGACCTTTCTTACTTATATAAAACAAGGTGTCTTAAGAAAGCTCAGTCAATCTTGGCAGAACAAAGTCATCCTTTGTCCAAGGATTTAAAGTTGCTGCCGTCAGGCCGCAGAGTCAGCCTGCCAGCATGCAGGACAAAGAGGTTGAGAAACTCATTAGTTCCTGCTGCCATCACCTTTTTAAACCACTAACTGTGTGTTGTGTTTCTTATCTATTGTATTTATTTACTGTCCTTTCTATGTTGTTTGCTCATTTCGGGTGTGTGTTTTTTACTGCTGACTGCAAAACAAATTGCCCTCTCGCAGGGATAATAAAGAAACCTTGAACCTTGAACCTTGAACCTTGAGTCAGAGCTTAGACTCCATTTTGAGTCGACAGAGCAGAAGGACAAAGACGTGTGAGACAGGGTGAGTTTAATTCAACATTATTATGACTTTACTGTTTAAACCTCTGGTTCATCAGTTAATGAAGCAGGTTCATGCTGAGTAATACTTTAAAACTGATCACATACAGAGCAGGATCAGCTCTGTGAATGTGGACTACTTCCTCTTTTCAAAATACATTTTGTGTACACACACACACACACACACACACACACACACTCACACACACACACACACACACACACACACACACACACACACACACACACACACACACACACTCCAGTGTTTCCCCTAGGTTTAAAGCTCTGGGGGGGTCCTGCGAGTTGTTCCTGCAACTCACGCTGGATAGCCAGCTGATTACTGCGGTCAAGCCAGTCGCTCCTCCAGTTTACATGGTGAAGTGAGCCGCCCCTAAATTTGAAGTGCCCACGTATTCTGATCTTTATGGTAAATGCTCCGGACTCCCGTTTCTGAATGCATCTCTCTTGTCTGAGCTCCCATGAATGCAGCATGCTAACAGCACGTTCCCTGAGTAACAGCAGAGAGAGAGACATGCCCAGAAAAGTCTGAAGTCAACTAAGCAGACTACTTTATTTTCTGATGCTTCTTACGGACTTTTATTAATGTGTGTGTCTGTGAGACACAACCACACACACCCAGACCTCCGCTGGTGTGTGTGTGTGTGTGTGTGTGTGTGTGTGTGTGTGTGTGTGTGTGTGTGAGTGTGTGTGTGTGTGTGTGTGTGTGTGTGTGTGTGTGTGAGTGTGTGTGTGTGTGTGTGTGTGTGTGTGTGTGTGTGTGTGTGAGTGTGTGTGTGTGTGTGTGTGTGTGTGTGTGTGTGTGTGTGTGTGTGTGTGTGTGTGTCCGTGTGTGTGAAGTGACATTGATCAGCGTGGCGCTGTTCTCAAAGTTGAACGTCTTTCGACTGATAGTGTTTGAGTGCAGTGACTAAAAACAGCTGACACCGAGGGCGTTTTAGCGCCCAGGAAGCTGAACTACATTAGTTTTGTATTTCAGCTGGATGTCAGCGTGGTACTGTAATCTCTGTTCACTTTAAATCTAAGCCTGCTGTACGGGTTGTGCCTGTTAGTATTTATTTTCACATAATCATTCACTTGAATCATTTTGTGGATATATCATTTTAAATCTGTCGACCATCTAAGGGTCATTGGTTTAGGTCTGTGTGGATGTAACAGTTTGTGTAAGACTCTCATAGCAGCAGATCTATTTTTGGAGAGGAGCCGAGTGTATGTTGTGAGCTTAAATGACTTCAATGTAGATATCTGACAGTTTCAAGTGAAGGTAATGTCACCTCTCTAGCCTTTTAGAAGTCTTCCCAAATGGTAAAAGAATTTGTAGGCTGTACCAGCTAACAGAATATAACAGGACCGTTAACATGAAAAGTTTGTCAGCCATTTGTGTTCTGTTGCTGTTGTCTGACCTGAAGATAAGCCACTGTCTGTTTCACCATTTCATCATTGGACATTTCCAGCAGAAACATCATGGCGTCATGATGTTCTTACATGCTTTTATATTTTGATATCTTTTTCTCTATATGGGTAATGTGCAATATATGTTGTGTTTTATACATGGGTCTGTACTTTTCTGTTGACATGTCGATGTGTTTTTCTATTGTTTTTATGGATTCTACTGTGAGGCCGCTGAATGTGTGCAGCACTTTGAGCCCAAGACAAATGTCTGAAGTTATAGTATTTACAGCTGCTCCTTTGAGCCCAAATCAACGCCACAGCGCTCTTCTTTTCATCATGTTGGACTTGAGACAGCGAGGCGTCAGTTTAAACACACCTGAAGCTGGTTGACCCGCTGTTAAAGAGATGCTAGTCTGTGCTCTGTTAATCATGTTACACCAAGCAAAGCCATTCCAGCATATAGAGCACCATTGTGACCCTCGCTCTGCCACTGTGGTCGGTAGGTTGAGCAAATTCACCCGCCACTGCAAAAAGACACCCATATGTGACGAGTGCTGATTTCCAACCCTGTTTTATACACTTCTAGTTGTACAAATGTCCTAAAGGTCATGGTTGCTGTTAAATACTAACATGTTAGTTTAATGTTTAAAGTTTAAGACTCAATGTCTTGTTATTGGCATTATTCAGGGCAGATCAGACGGACAAATCATGTTAGGATCAAAACAAACTGCACTGAGGTGCTGCATCAGGTACTTAGACAGACAGGAAGGAAGAGAAAATCAAATGAAGGATCACATCAGGTAATGAGATGTGGACACTTGACCATCTCTGTCTTTCACATTTTTCCTGCTTGTGTCTCACCTGTTTGTTATTTTGTCCTCAGGTTGTTTTACCTGCATGAACGTCTTTTATTGTCCTCTGATCAATCTGGAGATCAGAAGATGAGTGATCGAGGAGACAAAGAGGAGGACAGAGCAGAGTCTCCTCTGTCCAGCTGTCTCTCTATGAAGAGTGACTTGTCTAAAGATTTTCCTCCACTCTTCAGTAATGAACCAGGACCCTCAGATCCACAGTAAGAGAACTTTTTTTAATCACCAAACTGTCAAACTAAAAAAAGAGTCCTGAACACCATAATGTGTTGATTTTCTTGTTTTTAATCATCAACCTGCACACAGTGATCATACAGAGAAAGTCACTGAACTCATAACAACATACTAAGGATTATATATATGTATTATATGTTTATAGATCAGACAATATGATTTCAGTATTGACTCTTTGGTTGTGTATCTAGTCGTCTTCTCTGTGATTCTGCAGGAAGAAGTCTTTTAAACTGATCCTGAAGTTTAGTGAGATCTGCTGTGATCATTTTCTTTCAATCATGTTTTCTGTTGTGTCCACTCTTTGTTTGTCTTTTTTAATGTTTTCTAACATGACTACACAATGAGATCTTTTTTTTTTTTTACTGAAGTACCGTAAAATCCGGTGTAAGATGCACTTTTAATACCTGTTTTTATTTCATCTTAAAAGTTGGCTGGGTCTTACTAATATACCAGTATAAAATGTTGACACATGAGCCATCATTACCGCGGGTGCAGAAGTCACCATCACTGGGTGCGGCCGGACGCGATTAAAAAACGATCCCCATTCATTGGGCCTGATTTACTAAAGGTTTGTGTGTCTTAAAACGTGTGCAAACTTGATACCACCCGCAAGAAATGTGTTAACTGATCTACTAACGGAGCGCAGTGAGGACTGCGTCTTTCATATGAACAAAACAACACGCATTGACCATTTAGTACGTTTGACTTAATGAATATTCAATATGGGGCGTTTCTGTCCTAGAAAGGAGAAAATGCAAACAAGTTAAGTTAGTACACGCATTGTGATTTACCAAGCAGACAAAAACTGAGGTGATTGTGACGGTGTCTGAATTTAACACCTTTGAAAAGAAGGTGCTAACCCAGGAGACCAGTGTTACACACAACAGACTGCTGTTATTGAAGTTAGGAGGAGACATAGGCACAACAAAAGAAGACATACAGATCATGTTATTCCCCACACATGTTAATAAGTTTGGAATGACAGCAGGAAACACCATGATTAAACTATATTGTTGCCTATTTAAACAAAACTGAACATTCACAGCCTCTGCATTCTAAAGAATCTCAACACTGACGTTTATTTCTTCCTATTTCCCTCTTCTCACCAACATTTTATTTTAAACTTGGGATTTCCTTTTTCTCGGGTTGTGCGTCTCTCCCCCAGCTCGTGTCCTCTGGTGCGCTCCTCTCCATAGTGCGCTCGTCTCCTCCCTCTAAAGCCCGCTGCTGCTACGCTTGACTGGGGGGACCTCACCACTGCTTGTACCCCCGTCTTAGATAACTCTTAGGAAGAGCGTTTATGTCCGATCAGACACAGCGCTGGCCAGCTGT
The DNA here is from genome assembly GCF_963930695.1 of Labrus bergylta. NCBI lineage: Eukaryota > Metazoa > Chordata > Actinopteri > Labriformes > Labridae > Labrus > Labrus bergylta. The sequence goes on from NC_089199.1 coordinate 30,766,448, forward strand.
CTGGTGCTCAACAATGTGCCGAGTGTCACGCCTGAGCGCCACAGAGGACACAGCTCACACCTCCTGCACAATGTATGACAATTCATCTTCAAAAGATGAAGAAAACAGAGGCCCTGTTTAATGCAGAGGTTTTCTTATGAGCCAAATTTTCTTTTTGTAATATTCAGTTTTATCTGCTATAACTCAAAAATACTGGACGTTCATTTACCTCTTCCACTGATACCTATTTTGCGCTTGCCGTCATTCTGCTTTCCGTCCAAACTCTCCATGACGTAAACCAGTAGAACACACAAAAACCCAACTTAAATAGTACCGCCTCCACAAGGTTTACACCTGCTGTCATTCACGCAAATTTTCTCAGTCGATCATCCGAAAAACACACACTCACCAAACGTGCAATTTTTTGGAGTGAACACACAGTTTAGTACTCTTTACTTGGGACTTTAGTAAATCAGGCCCTCAGTGTATTAAGAGCTGATTGCACACTGTTCTGGGAAAGACAGCGACACAGACCAGTCTGGCTGCGCTACTTTTTCAAAACTTTTCCCTCAAGAGGTCATAATAATTAATTTACAGAAAACTGTAGGATATTGTTCCATAAATAAACCTTGTTGAACGCTCTTTTGATTGAAAGAGTTCTTTATTAAAGTTAAAGAGAAACAAGTGGAGTCGGGCAGAGAGCTCACAAGCTAGGAGTCTCTGCTTCACAACTTTCCCTGCAGGCTGAGAGCTCGACTATCGTACTGTAGCTGGTAGGAGAGCAGACTCCACAAAGAGAAAACAGACTAAAAGGGTGACAGAGCTGAACAGTAACTGCAGGTTTTGGACTTGAACACAATAAAAACTGTCACGCAGGAAGACAGTGTAAACTTTATTTTCTTTCTGAGAGACCTTCAAAAACACAGCGCGTCTTATACCGGTGCAACTTATATTTCAGATTTTACGGTACTTCTTTTTTTAACTCTTGACACAGCTCCTGCACATGCTCAGTGTGCAGGTCGTGACACAGCTCCTGCACATGCTCAGTGTGCAGGTCGTGACACAGCTCCTGCACATGCTCAGTGTGCAGGTCGTGACACAGCTCCTGCACATGCTCAGTGTGCAGGTCGTGACACAGCTCCTGCACATGCTCAGTGTGCAGGTCGTGACACAGCTCCTGCACATGCTCAGTGTGCAGCTCTCTATAAAGCTGATTAATAAGTTTTCAAAGGTCTCAGGTCTCAACCTAAATATTAAACACTTTGAACTCATGGCTGTTAAAGATTGTAATGTTCCCCATATTTGTAATAATCCAGTGAATCAGCAGGTCACATACCTGGGAGTAGTTATCACCAAGGAGCAAAATATAAAGTGCACCTTAAATTTGAATCCCATCGTTGATAAAACTCTTGTTTACAAAGAGATTTATCTCTGAGACGAAGGACCTTTCTCTCAAAAGCTGAGGGCATTTCCAGACTCACTAATCCGGCTCTATCTTTGGATGTTGACTAAAATGTAACCAAAAGATTTGATTATACGTTGTTTAACTTTCTGTGGAAAAACAAAATACATTATGTTAAAAAGAACGTGACAATAAACACGAGTCAATGTGGGGGCTTGAACTTTTTAGACTTCACAGCTCTTAACATTCAAAGTGAACAGGCTGAGACATTTTAAATAACCAAACATCTCTATGGAATATGATTCCTAATGATGTGGATTTCCTTGTTGTTGGTATGTTTGATGAAGAAATTTGCCGTTGAGTCTGACTTGCTTTCAAAGAGTATAATTTTATTTAAGCAAGAAACAGAGTCACTGGTCACGTCTGACCAGGAGGATCAAGAAGCTAAATAATGATCTCCCCGAACATACAGAGACAATCGCCTATATGCATCTAAACGTCTGCTTTTCATCATGGGTCAAAAAAAACATCATGTAACACATCCATATTTGGCAATACTCCTACACAACACCTCAATGTAAATATTCAACTTGAGGGGACTCCTAAATCTCCTTCAGATACAAATCTCTCCAGATGTACACGTTATAAACTTAAAGGAGCAGTATATTATCTCTGTCCTAGTTACGTCAGAAACTTCACTAATGATGTTTTTTCTAAAGTTGGTGGCCTGGAATTTTATTACTGTGCAACTATAATATCAGTAAAATCCAGATCAAACTATCCAACTTCCATAAACAGATACTCTTGACTTGGTCTCTCATCTTGAAACATAACTTCTCTCCACACAGATATTACATCTGGAACAATAAGGACATTCTCTACAAAAATGAATCCCTGTTTTTTGAAAACTGGTTGAAAATAACATCACACTTGTAGGTCAGTTATTGGACTCAGGTGGTAGACTCTATGGTTACACAGACAGACTTCTGCACATGCTCACTGCGGAGGACATGGCACACCTTTTTAAAATGTTTTGTGTCTTTATTTGATTCAGTCCACCACTGGTTTCTAAATGTCAGTGTCAGTTTTCACGGCTTTATGATTTCCCTTATCTCCACAGAATAACAAAGGGGTCTGTTTCTGTGGAGGAGCAGCTGTCCAGCTGTGCTTTGTGTCAGTGTGTCCCAAGAGATCCAGTTTCTACCAGATGTGGACACTGGTTCTGTAGACAGTGTCTCACCTCATACTGGGACCAGTCTACTTCATCAGGAGAGTCCTCCTGTCCCCAGTGTGGAAAGCGATCTAAAATAAGAGGAGGACTGCAGATATCCAGTAAGTCCAGCACTGTAATAAGTAAGACTGAAGTCATTGTGTCTAAAAACAAGACAGAGCAGTTAGTATTTTCATTGATATATAGTTAAATGAAACATTTACATTTTATCTGATTCTTGCTGTCAGTTTATATTCAGTATATTTTATTTCTCTTGTAGCAGCACACATTTATTACAGGGATGTTTTTGTGTCATGCAGTTTGCTTAATGTGTAATAATGAAAATTGTTTATTTGATCATTTTATAAATCCAGTCTCAGGATATGTTTCTTCTCTTTCAGCAGATAGAGGTCTGCAGGAGGTTACAGATGAACTTAAGATCAGTCTGAGGAAGAGATGTGAACATGTGACTGAAGGAAGTGATGAAACAGGAAGTAGAACCCTCCTCAACAGGATCTACACTGAGCTCTACATCACAGAGGGACAGAGTGAAGAGGTGAACACCCAACATGAGGTGAGACAGCTTGAGACAGACTCTAAAAAGAAGACCCTCCATGAGACTCCAATCAAGTGTCAGGACATCTTTAAAGCCTTACCCGACCAACAGAACCAAAAGACAGAAGCTCAACCCGACCAACAGAACCAAAAGACAGAAGCTCAACCCGACCAACAGAACCAAAAGACAAGAGCTCAACCCGACCAACAGAACCAAAAGACAGAAGCTCAACCCGACCAACAGAAACCCATCAGAGTGGTTCTGACAAACGGCGTCGCTGGTGTTGGAAAAACCTTCTCAGTGCAGAAGTTCACTCTGGACTGGGCAGACGGCTCAGAGAACCAAGACCTCAGTCTGGTGATCCTGCTTTCATTCAGGGAGCTGAACTTGATCAGAGATAAGGAGTACAGTCTTCTTGAGCTGCTCCGTGTTTTCCATCCAACATTACAGAAGGTCACAGCAGAGACGCTCGCTGTCTGTAAACTGTTGTTCATCTTTGACGGCCTGGATGAAAGCAGACCGTCGTTGGACTTCAAAAACAGGAAGGTTGTGTCTGATGTCACAAAGAAATCACCGTTAAACACACTGTTGACAAACCTCATCAAGGGGAATCTGCTCCCCTCAGCTCTCATCTGGATAACTTCTCGACCTGCAGCAGCCAATCAGATCCCTCCTTCATGTGTTGACAGGCTAACAGACGTACGAGGCTTCACTGACGCCCAGAAGGAGGAGTACTTCAGGAAGAGGTTCAGTGATGATGAAGATCTGTCCAGCAGAATCATCTCACACATCAAGACATCCAGGAGCCTCCACATCATGTGTCTGATCCCGGTCTTCTGCTGGATCACTGCCACAGTTCTGGATCACATGATGAGCAGAGAGCAGAGAGGAGAGCTGCCCAAGACCCTGACTGACATGTACTCACACTTCCTGCTGGTTCAGACAAAGAGGAAGAAGAACAAGTATGATGAGGGACGTGAGACAAGTCCACATGAGCTGGTGAAGGCCGACAGGGAAGTTCTTCTGAAGCTGGGGAGGCTGGCGTTTGAACATCTGGAGAAAGGAAACATCATGTTCTATAAAGAAGACCTGGAGCGTTGTGGTCTGGATGTCACAGAGGCCTCGGTGTACTCAGGAGTTTGTACAGAGATCTTCAAAACAGAGTGTGTGATCTTCCAGAAAACAGTCTACTGCTTTGTTCATCTGAGCGTTCAGGAGTTCCTGGCTGCAGTCTACATGTTCCACTGTTTGACAAACAGGAAGAGAGGTGTAGTGAAGGCTTTCCTGAAAAACATCATTTTTCAAACTCCTGAAAGTGATGACTCATCCCTGGATGTCTTCCTGAGGAGTGCCATGGAGAAATCCCTGAAAAGTAAAAATGGTCACCTGGACCTGTTTGTTCGCTTCCTTCATGGCCTCTCTCTGGAGTCCAACCAGAGACTCTTAGGAGTCCTGCTGGGTCGGAGAGACAACAGTCCAGAAATGAGCCAGAGAGTCATCAAAAACCTGAAGAAGATGAACAGTGATGATATCTCTCCTGACAGAAGCATCAACATCTTCCACTGTCTGACAGAGATGAACGACCTCTCAGTCCATCAGGAGATCCAAGAGTTCCTGAAGTCAGGGAACAGATCAGAGGAGGAACTCTCTGAGATCCACTGCTCTGCTCTGGCCTACATGCTGCAGATGTCAGAGGAGGTTCTGGATGAGTTGGACCTGTATAAGTACAAGACATCAGAGCAGGGACGACTGAGACTGATTCCAGCTGTGAGGAACTGCAGGAAGGCAAAGTAAGTCCAGATGTGATTAAATATGAGTCAAAATAAGTTTAGTTCTTCAAATATATACTATACAATATCTAGGTTTTTGAAAACAGTGTTTATCTGAAATATTAACAAACAAAGAGAGACAGAGAGAGAGAGAGAGAGGGGGAGAGAAAGAGAGGGAGAGAGAGGGAGAGAAAGCGAGAGGGAGAGAGAGAGGGAGAGGGAGAGAGAGTAAGAGAGAGAGGGGGAGAGAGAGAGAGGGAGAGAGAGAGAGAGGGGGAGAGGGAGAGAGAGAGGGGGAGAGAGAGAGAGAGAGGGAGAGAGAGGGAGAAAGAGAGAGAGGGAGAGAGAGAGAGAGGGAGAGAGAGAGAGAGCGAGAGAGGGAGAGAGAGGGAGAGAGAGAGGGAGAGAGAGCGAGATCGGGAGAAAGAGAGAGAGAGATCGGGAGAGAGAGGGAGAGAGAGAGAGAAAGAGAGGGAGAGAGAGAGAGAGGGAGAGATTTTTTTTTGATTTTTGCAAAACACTTTATTTACATAAATTTAGTTTTCACAGTTCAACTGTTCAACAAAGTGCTAATGCATTAAAATCCGAGTATGTTTAAAAAAAAATAATTTATCTGATTAAAACTAGTGCAAAAACTAATTCTTCATTAACAACTGAACAAATTATGTCATTAAAACACCAGCGCTGTTTAAAAGCGTCCAAGTCTCCAATGTGTTTATAAAATCTAAAATCTAGCCAGAGTCTCGCTCTAATGTTTACCAGCCACACTGCTTTGGCCTCCTGCCCCTCTCTGTTCTCCACTCTGTTTTTTCTGCTAATGTAAATAGCCATTTTTGCCTCACCTGAAAGGTAGTTAAGGAGCTGCCACTTATCTTTTTGTTCTTTTTTGTAGGCAGCTCCCATAATAAAAACCCTCTCAGTAAAAACCACATCAAAAAAACTAAAAACCAATGTTAAAAGAGAGAAGAAGCTTGTGAGCCTCTTACACTCTATAAAAACATTCAGTCTCTGGAAGGCAACAAAAAGGACAGGTGTTAAGAACAGCAGGATTAAGAACAGAAAGAAAAGCATTGGAGGCAATAGCACCATGTAAAATCCTCCACTGGAGGTCGGGCAGTCCGTTTTTTGAGGGGAGGTTTATATAAAATCCTCCACTGTGGGCCGGCTCCATTTGCTCCCAGCCTGTTTGACCACACAGTGGGGGGGCGGTTGCACAGTCCGGGCCTTGTGGATCGCCTTCACACAGTTCATGTACCAGGTTTTTTTGTCAGCTTTGTTTATTGTCAGCTTTTCTGGGTGTGCTATAGCCAGCAGGGGGCCGGTGAGCTCCCCCAGGCCTGGGCTCAGGAAGACATCAGGGAAGGGGTCTGCAGGGTCCGGTCTGGCCTTTCTTTTCCCATAGTCCATGAGGAGGCTCCTCTCTTCCCCGAAAG